>NW_020260708.1:0-3912 GCF_003255815.1 Theropithecus gelada
AAAGAAAGAAAGAAAGAAAGAAAGAAAGAAAGAAAGAAAGAAAGAAAAGAAAGAAAGAAAGAAAGAAAGAAAGAAAGAAAGAAAGAAAGAAAGAAAGAAAGAAAGAAAGAAAGAAAGAAAGAAAGGAAGGAAGGAAGGAAGGAAGGGAGAGGAGGAAGGAAGGAAGAGAGGGAGGAAGGGAGAGAGGGAGGGAGGGAGGGAGGAAGGCAGGAAGGCAGGCAGGAAGGCAGGCAGGAAAACAGGCAGGAAGGCAGGCAGAAAGGAAGGAAGGGAGGGAGGGAGGGAGAGAGGGAAGGAGGACTTTTCCAATGCTGAGATCCAAGAGGAAGAATCTGGAACAGGGAGGGGAAAAAATGTTGGTATTTGTTATTTCTTATTTTGTTGGGGTAGTGAGGTGGTATCCAGATCACAGAGTAAATGCTGGGTGACACAACTATTAGTGTTCTCTTGTTTAGAGAGATAAATATAAAATATTTAACAAATCCACTTATAAAAATAATTCAAAACAGAGTACTTGATTTAATAAATATAGAAATACTAAAAATGTATATAATATACCAAAGAAGGAAGAGTGAAAGGAGCTAGAAATCAATGTGGAGGGATCAAAATGGAGGCATAAAGAGATGGGCAGGGAGGGAGGAGAAGGACGAAGGCAGAGGAAAGGAAGATGCAAGAGCTAACGGGAAAGAAAAAGTGTGTCAAACAAGAGGCTCCAGCAGCAGCAGGGTTGTGGGAGATCAAGCATGTCCTCCATGATTGATTTCATCGAGGCCAGACCACTAGTCCTGTTTTCTGGGCAATTTGGGGAAAATCCTCCTGGCCTCATATTTTTCAGCTGCAAATCAAGGCAGTTGTATCTAATGATTTGCTGGAGTCACTTCTCTGACCTGGTCTTGCCCCATCTGTGAGGCCTAAAGGTGGCCCTGTGAGTGGCCAAAGTTTAGCAGACCCATGAGAGCACTTATACTGCTGTTTGTTCTGCTATATAATTAATTAGCTTTTTTTTTTCTCCCTCAAAATATATTTTGTAATTTACGCTTGCTGCTTTTTTTTCTGAGGTCCTTTTTGGGTCCAGGAGTTTATGATTCTGGAACCAACAGCTATCTGATCACCTGCTTCTCGCAGCTTCTAATGTCAGCCCATAGACTCCAGGAAATGAGACACTGTGCTATTAAGCAAGCAAGAGTCTATAAAGCATTGAATCATGAGATTCTGCAACTGTCCCAGGTACAAATGTCAGAAGACTGGTCTTTTGCCCGTCTGTTTCACAGGGAAGAAACAAACAGAAATTTCTTCTTCCAATTACATAGCACAACGAATAGAGACAAGATGACAGCATTTGTAGTTCATATTTGCTCAATTTATTAAAGAACAAAAGCTCACAGAATCACTGGAACTTGCCCATGGAGGCAAAATAATGCAAAGACTGCCAAGGTTTTGAGATTTATTGTGTTTCAATAATGGTCTCAGATTTCCTGGGCACCTTCACACAGAATCAATGTTGATATTTGCACATTGACTAAACATACTTGACGTCTTGGCCTCTCAAGTTACTTATTTAATGTGTATTTATTGGGAGATATTACCAAATAAGTGGCTGAGCACCATGAGCATGGAATCTGGCCTCATTTTACTTTTTATCTTTTACATACCCTAGGACTGTACTGGTATAGGGTAGTGTACAAAACAGACTTGATTAATTAGTGATACTTTAATACATGTGTACAATGTGTAATGATCTATTCTGGCTAACATTCGTCACCTCCGACCTTTGTCATTTCTTTGTGTTGAGAACATTCAAAATCCTCTCCTCTAGCTTTTTAAAAATATGCACTAAATGATTGGTGACCATATTCACTCTACAGTGCTCTAGAACACTAGACTTCTTCTACCCACCTAGCTGATATTTTGTACCTGTTAACCAACTTCTCCCTATCCTCCCCTATCTCCTATCCTTCTCAGCCTCTAATAACCACAGTTCTACTCTCTACTTCACTGACCTCCATTTTTTTTTTAGCTCTCACACACAAGTGAAAACATGTGGCATTTGTCTTTCTGTACCTGACTTTTTTCGCTTAACATAACATCCTCCAGGTTCATCCATGTTGCTGTGAATAACAGGATTTTATTCTTTTTTAAGGCTGAATAGTATTCCATTGAGTGCAGTTACCACATTTTCTTTATCCATTCATCTGTTGATGGACGATTAGGGTGATTATACATCTTAGCTATTGTGAATAGTGCTGCAACAACACTGGTGTGTAGGTATCTCTTTGATGCACTAATTTCCTTCTTTTGGACAAGTATTCATCAAAACAAAAATTTTAACTAACACAAATGAAAAGAATGTTACATAAGCCTTCCCTTCTGGCTTTTCTTGCACTCAAACCTGAATGCTTTCTTCATTTGGGAAACTTCTAAGGAGGTGACCCAGAAGCCTTTTCTCATCCGTCATTCAAAGAATCAAGTATATTTCAGTATGTTCTGATATTGCAAGCTGATCTTTTCTTAGGTCAAACTTTTGAATATTTTGGTTTAAGACTGCTTTTCAGAGAATATACCACCTCCACTTTCAATAGCTATATAAAGACAGGCTGACTCAGGATGGGAAGGACAAGTCTCAGGAAGGTTATTTTCTGTTGGATACAGATAAACGGTGGATTAAGTTTGGACTCATCTCTGGACTAGACTGTCGATGCACTCCCAAGCACAGTTAAGACATATGTGGCCATGTGCAATGAGGCACCTTTGCCCTCTCATCCATCTGCTGCCAGTTCTCACACAGATGAGGACTCAATAGGGTAAATTACCTACTTGCTCCCCTCCTGCTCGCCTTTCACCTTCAGTCTCCTCTTCACTGGGCATCCATCACTATGCTTCCTGCTACCCAGTCTTGGAGTTTCTTGTGGTTTTCATTCTACCTTTTCTATATTTAATCACTTAATCATTAATGTATTTTATATGTTTAATCATTTTGTTAACTCTAGCCCTATTACTTACATGAATGAAAATATCATATTCTTTTATCTGAAGCTGTTGGAAAGTTGAATCTTTCTGTTTGCTCTGTTTACTGACTCTACGTCTTGGGAGGTCGCCTCCTCCAGTGTTTTGCAGTATTACTTTTGGAAGCTTATCTTCGGAGGAAGAATTCTGTGCAATCCAGGCTGAGGAAATGCTCTTCGGAGGAGTTTTGTGTTTTTGTCAGGAACTCGGGGGGTATATCATGCTGTTTTTTATGTCAGTTTCTTAGCCTGGCAGTTCTCAAATTAACTCAGTAATATAAATTCAAAACCATGGTGTTACAGGCCCATGGATATAATTTATTATTATTATTATTAATTTAAAGGCCAGGCCAAGATAATAGTGTGCCCTTTAAATCTTTCTTCCATGTGGTTATTTTCCTAATCCAACATTTCACCAAGCATGTTGCTCATTAAAGGGTCCAGTATCATGCAGTTTCTCTGTTCCAACAATTCGCCTCATAGACCACTTTTTGAATTTTGGTGTGGTATAAAAAAGAAATATCTGCAAGGCACAGTGGCTTACACCTGTAATCCCAGCACTTTGGGAGACTGAAGCAGGTGGATCACTTGAGCTCATAAGTTAAGACCAGCCTGGGCAACATAGTGAAACCCTGTCTCTACAAATAATAATAATACAAAAATTAGCTGGGTGTGGTGGCACACACCTGTAGTCCCAGCTACTTGGGAGGCTGAGGCAGGTGGATCACTTGAGCCCAGGAGGCAGAGATTGCAGTGAACCCAGATCACACCACTGCACTCCAGCCTCGGCACCAGAGTGAGACTCTGTCATAAAAAAAATCAAAGAAAAAAGAAAAAGAAGGAAGGAAGGAAGAAAAAAAGAGAAGAAAGAAAGAAAGAAAGAAAGAAAGAAAGAAAGAAAGAAAGAAAG
>NW_020260709.1:0-3912 GCF_003255815.1 Theropithecus gelada
AGAAAGAAAGAAAGAAAGAAAGAAAGAAAGAAAGAAAGAAAGAAAGAGAAAGAAAGAAAGAGAAAGATCTTATATTTCAATACTTAAGCAAACTGGAAACAACCCAACAAAATTAAGAAAACAAGTCAAATTACACCACCAATAGAAAGAGGAAAATACAGCTGGGCACAGTGGCTCATGCCTGTAATACCAGCACTTTGGGAAGCCGAGTTGGAGGGATCACCTGAGGTTAGAAGTTCAAGTCCAGCCTAGCCAATTTGGTGAAAACCAGTCTTTACTAAAAACAAAAATTAAATTAAAAATAAAAAGCTACGTGTGGTGGCACATGCTTGTAATCCCACCTACTCAGGAGTCTGAGGCACAAGAATCACTTGAGATTGGGAGGCAGAGGTTACAATGAGCCAAGATCCTGCCTCTGTACTCCAGCCCGGACAACAGAGTGAGACACTACCTCAAATAAACAAAAAAATGAAAATAAAAGAGTAAAACACTTAACAATAAAGTTAATCAAAGAGGTGAAAGACTTTCCATTGAAAAGCACATAACATTGCTACAAGAAATTAAAGACTACATAAATAAATAGAAAGAAATCTCTTGTTCATGTATTGGAAAACTCAATATTGTTAAGCTAGCAATACAAACTAGAAGGATTCTGCAGATTCTTTGCAATCTCTATCAAAATTCCAATATTTTTGGAAGAATAGAAAAAAATTAATTCAAAGATTTATATAGTATATGAAGAGAACCTAAATATTCAAAATCATCTTGTAAAGGAACAGTGTTGGAGGTCTCACACTTACTGATTTCAAAACATAACACAAAGCTACACCAATCAAAACAGAGTGGTACATATAGGCAGACACACCAACAAATAAAAAAGAACTGAGTGGCTATAAAGAAACTCTTAGTTACATGGTCAAATAATTTTAAGCAAGGATGTCAAAACCATTCAGCAGAAAAAGGACAGTCTTTTTCACAAGTGTGCTTGAAAAAAATGGATATCCACCTGGAATCTGGAAATGGATCAAAGACCCAATAGAAGAACCAAAACTATCAAAATCTGAAAAGGAAATCTTAGGGAGAAGCCTCAGAATATAGGGTTTGTAAATAATTTCTTAAATATGACTTTAAAAGCACAGAAAAAATAGAAAAAGAAGAACATAGATAGATTGGATTTTGTCAAATTTTAAAAGTTATGTGTATCAAAGGACACTATCAAAAGATCTAAAATTCAAACCATAGTAAAGATTATTGCAGATTTTGTATGTGATAAGGGATACGGGGTATAGAAAGAATTCCTACAACTCAACAGTAACTACAAAAATGGAAACAATCTGAACTAAATACAGCCAAGGGACTTGAGTAGGTATTGAGTAGATTCTAAAAAAGATCTACAAATGGCCAATAAGCACATGAAAAGATGTTCAGCATCACTAATCATTAGGCAAATGAAGATCAAAATGAAAGAAAGAAAGAAGAAAGAAAGAAAGAAAGAAAGAAAGAAAGAAAGAAGAAAGAAAGAAAAAGAAAAGAAAAGAAAGAGAGAAAATCTCTTACATTTCAATACTTAAGCAAACAGAAAACAACCCAAAACAAGGGACCCACACCCATTAGGATGGCTTCACCAAAATAATACAAAATAACAAGTTCTAGCAAAGATGTATAGAAATTATAATTGTTATGCATTGCTGGAGGGGCTATAAGATGATGCATTCACTGTGGTGGCCTTAATGACACTTCCTCAGAATACTAAACACAGAATTACCATTTTATCAGAATTTTCACTTTTGGAAATGTGCCTCAAAGGTTGAAAGCAGGGTCTCAAAGAGAAAATTGCACAACCTTGTTCATAGCAGCGTCATTCACAATAGCTAAAAGGTGGAGGCAGCCCAAGTGTCATCTATTGGATAAACGGGATATAGTATACACACACAGGGGAATATTACTCAGGCTTGAAAAGAGAGTTCTGACCCATGCAATGGCATAGATAAACCCTAAAGACATCATTCCAGCAGAAATGAGCTGGTTTCAAAAGGACAAAAGTTGTTTGCTTGCCCTTATATAGGGTATCTAATGTAGTGAAATCCATAGAGACAAGAAGTAGAATGCTGTTTTCCAGGTGTGAAGTTTTGGTTTGGGAAGATGAAATTCCTGGAGATGAATGGTGGCACTGTGCTTATACAACAATGTTAATTTACTTAATGACACTGAGGCATACACTTGAAAATGGTTAAAATCTTGTATATTGTGTTTAAATAATTTACCACGGTCAAAAAGAAAAACATTTATATTTGGTGCAGTTTCTCTACTTCCAAGAACAATCAAAACATACAGGAATAGGAGAGTGTGCCTGAGAATCCAGGGCACCCTTCCTTTTGTGCCAGCCCCACAGCACCCTAACAGATCAATAGAGCTGGAAGTGCCTCATTACAGGTGACACAAAATAACATAATAAAGTCTCGGAGTGGCCGTGATGGTAGCGGTGGGTGCCTGACCCAGTCCCGGAGCAGCCACTAGTGCAACAATGGCCAAAGAAGGGGAGATGAAGCTGGTGGCAGTGGTAGCAGCCTCTCCAGCTGGAGAGGGGCATCTGCTCTCCTATGAAAATGGTTCATAGTTGATATATCTGGCAAATATACATCAGCCTCTCTACCTTTCATGACCAATCACAGTTTTCATTGCAATGTACGTCATCATAGTGGCGTATTTCATCCAGAAGCAAGCAAACATGAAGGAAATGTCCCTCAGTGCTTTGGTCAACCCGGAACGGCAGTCCCCAACACATGATGGATATTATACCATTTGTTGATAAATAATGGGAGTGCATGATGACCATTCAGACACCTGGGGAAATGACTTGGCTGACTAACATTGTTAAAACACTGAGTAAAGAAGGAGATTTATTCTTGGTAAAGAAACACCTGGATCCAGGGTGTAAAGACCTGAAAGATGATTGCCCAAGATGTGGACTTTTGGGTCAGGACCTTGGTAACATGGATCCTGTTTATGGACAACCAAAAGCAAAGCAGTGCCCTGTCTATGAGTGGGAACTGGAATGGGGGAACTCAACAGGAAGCAGCAGAAAAGAGGAGGAGCTCAGTGCAAACAGCAGGATGAAATCTCAGGAAACACCAAGAAGACCCAGAGGGACCCTTTGTTTTCTGCTCAGTGCCTTGCCCCTTACACCTTTTAAAATACCCATTTAACAAGGATGGCTACTGGTATATTCTAACTGAGTCTGATCCACACACCCTTGGTCCTCAGAAGGCTGAAGACTTCCAGGCAGGAGAACTTATTCCTGGAGACCTCTACAGTGACCGCTTCCATGAACCAGCTTTATTAGCCTAACATGATTGAGCTCCCCAGGTAAAGATCTTCAATGGCCAGCTGGCTGACTGTGGTTGGAAAGAAGGGCTACTCTAGGATGCAGGCCTCTCATGGGACATAGAAATGGACCTGGTACTTTGAAATCAACATAAATGAGTTGTCACCAGACACCACTGCCAGACTACGGTGGTCTCAGCCCTGAGGTAAACATCCATCACCCTTAGGTTATGATAAATTTAGCTATTTTTGGCAGAGCAAAAAGGAACCAAGTTCCACCAGTCCACAGACAAATATACCCTTGTAGCTATGGACAGGGAGATATCATGGGATTTATATTAATCTTCCTGAAGACACAAAGACAGCCTATTTATTGCCTGATACTTACAATGATAAGGGTTTGATAAAGTACAAGAATTATTTGCGTTTTGAGGAAAAAGGCATTTTGGATAAAGCATAGAAGAGCCTAAAGAGATTCTGCATAATAAAATAATATTTTATAAAAATTGTGTCAATTAAGATGTTGCTTAAAAAGTTATTGTTGAGGGTGATTGATTTCCAGCCATCTCCCAGGAAAACAGCTGCATG
>NW_020260710.1:0-3911 GCF_003255815.1 Theropithecus gelada
AGTCTCAGCGAAAGGCTTCTTGAGGGGAAAGCTGTAACTCTGTGAGATGATTTCACAGAACACAAAGAAGTTTCTCACAAAGCTTCTTTCTCTTTGTTATCGGAGGATATTTTCTTTGGCCCTATAGTCTTCAAAGGGATCCGAAATATCTCTTCTCAGATTCCACAGAAAGAAAGCTAGCAAAGAGATCCACGAAATACAGATGTAACTCTGTGAGTAGAAGTCACACATCACAGAGCATTTTCTCAGAAAGCTTCTTTCCAGATTTCATCGGAGGATATTTCCTTTTTCACCATATCCCACTATGGGCTTCCAAATATCACTTTGCCAATTCCACAAGAACTCTCTTGGCGAAAGGCTTCTTGAGGGGAAAGCTGTAACTCTTTGAGATGATTCCACAGAACACGAAGAAGTTACTCAGAAAGCTTCATTCTCTTTGTTAACGGAGGATATTTCCTTTGGCCCTATAGTCTTCAAAGGGATCCGAAATATCTGTTCTCAGATTCCACAGAAAGAAGGCTAGCAAAGAGATCCACGAAATACAGATGTAACTCTGTGAGATGAATTTACGGAACACTAAGCAGATTCTCAGAAATCTTCTTTCCAGATTTCATCTGAGGATATTTCCTTTTTCACCATAGCCCTTTTTGGGCTTCCAAATCTCACTTTGCCAATTCCAGAAGAACTGTCTTAGCAAAAGTCTTCTTGAGTGGAAAGCTGTATCTCTGTGAGGAGATATCAAAGAACACAAAGAAGATTCTCAGAAATCTGCTTTCTCTTTGTTATCGGAGGATATTTCCTTTGGCCCTATACTCTTCAAAGGGATCCGAAATGTCTGGTCTCAGATTTCACAGAAATAAGGCTAGCAAAGAGATCCACGAAATACAGATGTAAATCTGTGAGATGAATTAACAGAACACTCAGCAGTTTCTCAGAAAGCTTCTTTCCAGATTTAATCTGAGGATATTTCCTTTTTCACCATAGCCCTCTATGGGCTTCCAAATATCACTTTGCCAATTCCACAAGAAATGTCTTAGCGAAAGACTTCTTGAGGGGAAAGCTGTAACTCTGTGAGAAGATTTCAAGGAACACAAAGAAGTTTCTCAGAAACCTTTCTCTTTGTTATCGGAGGATATTTCCTTTGGCCCTATAGTCTTCAAACAAAGGGATCCGAAATATCTGTTCTCAGATTCCACAGAAATAAGTCTTGCAAAGATATCCTCGAAATACAGATGTAACTCTGTGAGTAGAAGTCACACATCCTAGAACAGTTTCTCAGAAAGCTTCCTTCCCGATTTCATCTAAGGATATTTCCTTTTTCACCATAGCCTTCTATGGGCTTCCAAATATCACTTTGCCAATTCCACAAAGACTGTCTTA
This sequence comes from Theropithecus gelada, assembly GCF_003255815.1. NCBI lineage: Eukaryota > Metazoa > Chordata > Mammalia > Primates > Cercopithecidae > Theropithecus > Theropithecus gelada. The sequence continues at coordinate 1,381 of NW_020260710.1, forward strand.
CGAAAGGCTTCTTGAGGGGAAAGCTGTAAGTCTGTGAGAAGATTTCACAGAACACAAAGAAGTTTCTCAGAAACCTTCTTTCTCTTCGTTATCGGAGGATATTTCCTTTGGCCTTATAGTCTTCAAAGAAAGGGATCCGAAATATCTGTTCTCAGATTCCACAGAAATAAGGCTCGCAAAGAGATCCACGAAAAGCACATGTAACTCTGTGAGTAGAAATCACACATCACAGAACAGTTTCTCAGAAAGCTTCTTTCCAGATTTCATCTGAGGATATTTCCTTTTTCAACATAGCCCTCTATGGGCTTCCAAATCTCACTTTGCCAATTCCCGAAGAACTGTCTGAGTGAAAGGCTTTTTGAGGGGAAAGCTGTAACTCTGTGAGATGATTTCACAGAACACAAAGAAGTTTCTCTGAAAGCTTCTTTCTCTTTGTTATCAGAGGATACTTCCTTTGGCCCCATAATCTTCAAAGGGATCCGAAATATCTGGTCTCAGATTCCACAGAAATAAAGCTAGCAAAGAGATCCACGAAATACAGTTGTAACTCTGTGAGAAGAATTAACAGAACACTAAGCAGTGTCTCAGAAAGCTTTTTTAGGGATTTCATAGGAGGATATTTTCTTTTTCACCATAGCCCTCTATGGGCTTCCAAATATCACATTGCCAATTCCACAAGAACTGTCTTAGCGAAAGTCTTCTTGAGGGGAAAGCTGTAACTCTGTGAGATGATTTCACAGAACACAAAGAAGTTTCTCCGAAAGCTTCTTTCTCTTTGTGATTGGAGGATATTTCCTTTGGCCCTATAGTCTTCAAAGGGATCCGAAATATCTGGTCTCAGATTCCACAGAAATAAGGCTAGCAAAGAGATCCACGAAACACAGATGGAACTCTGTGAGATGAATTAACAGAACACTTAGCAGTTTCTCAGAAAGCGTCTTTTCAGATTTCATCTGAGGATATTTCCTTTTTCACTATAGCCCTCTATAGGCTTCCAAATATCTCTTTGCCAATTCCACAAGAACTGTCTTAGCGGAAGGCTTCTTGAGGGGAAAGCTGAAACTCTGTGAGATGATTTCAAAGAACACAAAAAAGTTTCTCAGAAAGCTTCTTTCTCTTTGTTATTGGAGGATATTTCCTTTGGCCCTATAGTCTTCAAAGAAAGGGATCCGAAATATCTGGTCTCAGATTCCACAGAAATAAGGCTAGCAAAGGGATCCACGAAATACAGATGTAACACTGTGAGATTAATTAACAGAACACTAAGCAGTTTCTCAGAAAGATTCTTTCCACATTTCATCTGAGTATATTTCCTTTTTCAGCATAGCCCTCTATGAGTTTCCAATTATCACTTTGCCAATTCCACAAGAACTGTCTTAGCGAAAGGATTCTTGAGGGGAAAGCTGTAACTCTGTGAGATGATTTCAAGGAACACAAAGAAGATCCTCAGAAAGCTTCTTTCTCTTTGTTATCAGAGGATATTTCCTTTGGCCCTATAGTTTTCAAGGAAATTGATCCGAAATATCTGCTCTCAGATTCCACAGAAATAATGCTAGCAAAGTGATCCACGAAATACAGATGTAACTCTGTGAGATGAATTTACAGAACACGAAGCAGTTTCTCAGAAAGCTTCTTTCCAGATTTCATCTGAGGATCTTTCCTTTTTCACCGTAGCCCCCTATGGGTTTCCAAATATCACTTTGCCAATTCCACAAGAACAGTCTCAGCGAAAGGCTTCTTGAGGGGAAAGCTGTAACTCTGTGAGATGATTTCACAGAACACAAAGAAGTTTCTCACAAAGCTTCTTTCTCTTTGTTATCGGAGGATATTTTCTTTGGCCCTATAGTCTTCAAAGGGATCCGAAATATCTCTTCTCAGATTCCACAGAAAGAAAGCTAGCAAAGAGATCCACGAAATACAGATGTAACTCTGTGAGTAGAAGTCACACATCACAGAGCATTTTCTCAGAAAGCTTCTTTCCAGATTTCATCGGAGGATATTTCCTTTTTCACCATATCCCACTATGGGCTTCCAAATATCACTTTGCCAATTCCACAAGAACTCTCTTGGCGAAAGGCTTCTTGAGGGGAAAGCTGTAACTCTTTGAGATGATTCCACAGAACACGAAGAAGTTACTCAGAAAGCTTCATTCTCTTTGTTAACGGAGGATATTTCCTTTGGCCCTATAGTCTTCAAAGGGATCCGAAATATCTGTTCTCAGATTCCACAGAAAGAAGGCTAGCAAAGAGATCCACGAAATACAGATGTAACTCTGTGAGATGAATTTACGGAACACTAAGCAGATTCTCAGAAATCTTCTTTCCAGATTTCATCTGAGGATATTTCCTTTTTCACCATAGCCCTTTTTGGGCTTCCAAATCTCACTTTGCCAATTCCAGAAGAACTGTCTTAGCAAAAGTCTTCTTGAGTGGAAAGCTGTATCTCTGTGAGGAGATATCAAAGAACACAAAGAAGATTCTCAGAAATCTGCTTTCTCTTTGTTATCGGAGGATATTTCCTTTGGCCCTATA
>NW_020260711.1:0-3911 GCF_003255815.1 Theropithecus gelada
TTGGAAGCCCATAGAGGGCTAAGGTGAAAAAGAAAATATCCTCAGAGCCCTTTGTCAGATGAGTAGATTGCAAAAATTTTCTCCCATTCTGTAGGTTGCCTGTTCACTCTGATGGTAGTTTCTTTTGCTGTGCAGAAGCTCTTTAGTTTAATGAGATCCCATTTGTCAATTTTGGCTTTTGCTGCCGTTGCTTTTGGTGTTTTAGACATGAAGTCTTTGCCCATGCCTATGTCCTGAATGGTACTACCTAGGGTTTCCTCTAGGATTTTTATGGTATTAGGTCTAACATTTAAGTCTCTAATCCATCTTGATTTAATTTTCGTATAAGGAGTAAGGAAAGGATCCAGTTTCAGCTTTCTACTTATGGCTAGCCAATTTTCCCAGCACCATTTATTAAATAGGGAATCCTTTCCCCATTTCTTGTTTCTCTCAGGTTTGTCAAAGATCAGATGGCTGTAGATGTGTGGTATTATTTCTGAGGACTCTGTTCTGTTCCATTGGTCTATATCTCTGTTTTGGTACCAGTACCATGCTGTTTTGGTTACTGTAGCCTTGTAGTATAGTTTGAAGTCAGGTAGCGTGATGCCTCCAGCTTTGTTCTTTTGACTTAGGATTGTCTTGGAGATGCGGGCTCTTTTTTGGTTCCATATGAACTTTAAACCAGTTTTTTCCAATTCTGTGAAGAAACTCATTGGTAGCTTGATGGGGATGGCATTGAATCTATAAATTACCTTGGGCAGTATGGCCATTTTCACGATATTGATTCTTCCTATCCATGAGCATGGTATGTTCTTCCATTTGTTTGTGTCCTCTTTTATTTCACTGAGCAGTGGTTTGTAGTTCTCCTTGAAGAGGTCCTTTACATCCCTTGTAAGTTGGATTCCTAGGTATTTTATTCTCTTTGAAGCAATTGTGAATGGAAGTTCATTCATGATTTGGCTCTCTGTTTGTCTGTTATTGGTGTATAAGAATGCTTGTGATTTTTGCACATTAATTTTGTATCCTGAGACTTTGCTGAAGTTGCTTATCAGCTTAAGGAGATTTTGGGCTGAGACAATGGGGTTTTCTAAATATACAATCATGTCATCTGCAAACAGGGACAATTTGACTTCTTCTTTTCCTAACTGAATACCCTTGATTTCTTTCTCTTGCCTGATTGCCCTAGCCAGAACTTCCAACACTATGTTGAATAGGAGTGGTGAGAGAGGGCATCCCTGTCTTGTGCCAGTTTTCAAAGGGAATGTTTCCAGTTTTTGCCAATTCAGTATGATATTGGCTGTGGGTTTGTCATAAATAGCTCTTATTATTTTGAGGTACGTTCCATCAATACCGAATTTATTGAGCGTTTTTAGCATGAAGGGCTGTTGAATTTTGTCAAAAGCCTTTTCTGCATCTATTGAAATAATCATGTGGTTCTTGTCTTTGGTTCTGTTTATATGCTGGATTATGTTTATTGATTTGCGAATGTTGAACCAGCCTTGCATCCCAGGGATGAAGCCCACTTGATCATGGTGGATAAGCTTTTTGATGTGTTGCTGAATCTGGTTTGCCAGTATTTTATTGAGGATTTTTGCATCGATGTTCATCAGGGATATTGGTCTAAAATTCTCTTTTTTTGTTGTATCTCTGCCAGGCTTTGGTATCAGGATGATGTTGGCCTCATAAAATGAGTTAGGGAGGATTCCCTCTTTTTCTATTGATTGGAATAGTTTCAGAAGGAATGGTACCAACTCCTCCTTGTACCTCTGGTAGAATTCAGCTGTGAATCCATCTGGTCCTGGACTTTTTTTGGTTGGTAGGCTATTAATTGTTGCCTCAATTTCAGAGCCTGCTATTGGTCTATTCAGGGATTCAACTTCTTCCTGGTTTAGTCTTGGAAGAGTGTAAGTGTCCAGGAAATTATCCATTTCTTCTAGATTTTCCAGTTTATTTGCGTAGAGGTGTTTATAGTATTCTCTGATGGTAGTTTGTATTTCTGTGGGGTCGGTGGTGATATCCCCTTTTTCATTTTTAATTGCGTCGATTTGATTCTTCTCTCTTTTCTTCTTTATTAGTCTTGCTAGTGGTTTGTCAATTTTGTTGATCTTTTCAAAAAACCAACTCCTGGATTCATTGATTTTTTGGAGGGTTTTTTGTGTCTCTATCTCCTTCAGTTCTGCTCTGATCTTAGTTATTTCTAGCCTTCTGCTAGCTTTCGAATGTGTTTGCTCTTGCTTCTCTAGTTCTTTTAATTGCGATGTTAGAGTGTCAATTTTAGATCTTTCCTGCTTTCTCTTGTGGGCATTTAGTGCTATAAATTTCCCTCTACACACTGCTTTAAATGTGTCCCAGAGATTCTGGTATGTTGTATCTTTGTTCTCATTGGTTTCAAAGAACATCTTTATTTCTGCCTTCATTTCGTTATGTACCCAGTAGTCATTCAGGAGCAGGTTGTTCAGTTTCCATGTAGTTGAGCGGTTTTGATTGAGTTTCTTAGTCCTGAGTTCTAGTTTGATTGCACTGTGGTCTGAGAGACAGTTTGTTATAATTTCTGTTCTTGTACATTTGCTGAGGAGTGCTTTACTTCCAATTACGTGGTCAATTTTGGAATAAGTACGATGTGGTGCTGAGAAGAATGTATATTCTGTTGATTTGGGGTGGAGAGTTCTATAGATGTCTATTAGGTCAGAACCTACAAAGAACTCCAACAAATTTACAAGAAAAAAACAAACAACCCCATCAAAAAGTGGGCAAAGGATATGAATAGACATTTCTCAAAAGAAGACATTCATACAGCCAACAAACACATGAAAAAATGCTCATCATCACTGGCCATCAGAGAAATGCAAATCAAAACCACAATGAGATACCATCTCACACCAGTTAGAATGGCGATCATTCAAAAGTCAGGAAACAACAGGTGCTGGAGAGGATGTGGAGAAATAGGAACACTTTTACACTGTTGGTGGGATTGTAAACTAGTTCAACCATTATGGAAAACAGTATGGCGATTCCTCAAGGATCTAGAATTAGATGTACCATATGACCCAGCCATCCCATTACTGGGTATATACCCAAAGGATTATAAATTATGCTGCTATAAAGACACATGCACACGTATGTTTATTGCAGCACTATTCACAATAGCAAAGACTTGGAATCAACCCAAATGTCCATCAGTGACAGATTGGATTAAGAAAATGTGGCATATATACACCATGGAATACTATGCAGCCATAAGAAAGGATGAGTTTGTGTCCTTTGTAGGGACATGGATGCAGCTGGAATCCATCATTCTTAGCAAACTATCACAAGAACAGAAAACCAAACACCGCATGTTCTCACTCATAGGTGGGAACTGAACAATGAGATCACTTGGACTCGGGAAGGGGAACATCACACACCGGGGCCTATCATGGGGAGGGGGGCGGGGGGAGGGATTGCATTGGGAGTTATACCTGATGTAAATGACGAGTTGATGGGTGCAGCACACCAACAAGGCACAAGTATACATATGTAACAAACCTGCACGTTATGCACATGTACCCTACAACTTACAGTATAATAATAATAAATAAATTTAAAAAAAAAAAGAATACAAAAATTAGCAAGGCATGGTGACATGTACCTGTAGTCCTAGCTACTCAGGAGGCTGAGGTAGGAGAATCGTTTGACACAGGAAGCGACAGTTGCAGTGAGCCGAGATTGTGCCACTGCACTCTAGCCTGAGCGACACATTGAGACTCTGTCACATACACACACACACACACACACACACACACAAATACTATGGTGAGTGGTGGTCATGGTTTGGGTATTGATAGTTAGGCTTAGCCAGAAAATCAAGTGGATGAGAGATAATAAAAGTGTCCTTAACTAACTAAAAAAAAAAAAAAAAAAAGAAAATATCCTCAGAGAAAAAATGGGAAGAA
>NW_020260712.1:0-9483 GCF_003255815.1 Theropithecus gelada
TTCCTTCCTTCCTTCCTTCCTTCCTTCCTTCCTTCCTTCCTTCCTTCTTTCCTTCCTTCGTTCCCTCCTCCCTCTCCTCTCTGCCTCTCTCCTATCGAATTGTAGGAGTTTCTTATATCTTTTGGAGATCAACCTTTAATTGTACATACAGTTTTGGTTTGCAAACATTTTCTCCCATTCTGTTAGTTGTATTATCATTTTGAAGTTTTTTTGTTCTGCGAAGAAACTTTTTAGTTAGATATAGTCCAATTTGTCTGTTTTTGCTTTTGTTGCTTGTGTTTTTGGTGCCATATCCAAGCAATCATTGCCAACGTCAATATCAAGGATACTTTTTCACATTTTTTCCTAGGATTTTTATAGCCTCAGATCTTAATTTAAATATTTAATTCATTTTAGGTTTGTTTTTGTGTATGGGGTAAGATAAGGATCCACTTTCATTCTTTTGCACATGGATATCCAGTTTTACCAACACCATTTATTGGACAGAATACCCTTTCTCTATATGTATTCTTGGGACCCTTGTCAAATACCAACTGACTATTTATTCACAAGTTTATTCCCGGGCTCACTATTTGTTTCATTGGTCTACATGTCTGTCTTTATGCCAGTGCTATATTGTTTTAATGCCTGTAGCTTTGAAACAGATTTTCAAATTAGGAAGGTGTGATGAGTGCTTTGGTTTCTGGGTAACTTGTGGTTCCATAAGAATTTTAGAATTTGTTTTCTATTTCTGCAAAAAAAAAATGCCATTGGGATTTTAATAGGATGGTATTGAAACTATAGATAGCTTTGGGTAGTACAGACATTTTAACAACATTATTATTAATTGTATCAGTCCATTGGATAAGAATTACATCAGAAAATTCTCCTTTTATCTTTCTTGATTAATGCGCTAGTGCATAGTAAATATTAACTGAATGAGTGAATGCAGAGATAAAGATTAAGGGCCTCAAGGAGGGTGGTGGAGCTGGAATTTGGACCCAGCTCTATGTAAGTTTAGAATCTCTTCCTGTCCTAAGAATTAAATTTTTCCAGGCACCTGAATTCACTCACATATGATTGAGAAGAGGCTATGGACTCAAAAGACTGGAGTCCTTTTCTAACAGCTTTGAAATCATAAAGATGCAAAGAATGAAGATTTCTTTTCTTAATACATTGACAAATGTTAGCACACCATAGAAGGAATTTTCCTATGTTATTGGAGATACTTCTAGGTCATGCATTGTCCTAGCAAAACTACAAATACTTAATTATGTTTCTACCTTACCTAAAATGTGTTTACCTCTCCAGCAGGTTGCTCTTTTAATAACTGCTATGAAGCAGAGCCATGGGTTCTTTGTATATCCCAGTCTACTAGAGTCAGGTGGAGCCATGTCTCCAATTCTGTCCAGTTGGCTGTGAGAAGAGGGAATACATGTCATTCACATGCCAAAGCACACAAAATCAGATGTGGGTTCTCCATGAGCTCTCTTCCCCTTCTGTGGTGACCATGGAGGACTAATATTGCAGATGATGCAGCTAAGACTAGGTAGTCAATGGATGCTGCCATCAGCCTGGATCCTTGAATGGCTATGTGGAGCAGAGCCCCCTTACATTACCTGCTGGACATACAACACAAGTAAGAAGTCAACCTTTATGATATTGAATCACTAAAATTCCAGAGAAATTGTCTGCAAAATAGTCTAGCCTCGTTTGAATAATTTAAATCCCAACAGAGCAAGTCAAGTTTGTTCTCTCATGGGGACCTTTGTTAAAATTGATGGTCTTCCTGAATTCTTTTCTTTTTCTAGCAATTCAAATTCTACTCATCTCCCACAACCCATTTAGCCTGTGACACCGTCATTGGCAGCCATAGTCAACAATGATTTCTTCCTGTAGTTCATTCATTTCACAAATATTTCATGAGTATTTATTATGTGCCAAGTAGATTAAATAAAAATTAATGAGCCTAAGTACTAAGATAGAGAAAGGACATGTTTCCTGGCCTTAATACCTCTCTAGGACCTTTTTAGTCTCTGATTACCTTATTTTTTCACAATGTGTTTATATGATCTTCTGCTATAGTTTTATGAGTGTTTGGCTGGCCAGAGAGGATCCTGATGTTCTTAAATAACCTTTCTTTTATGCCCTTTTCTTCTCTCTTTTCTCTTCTCTGTGAATTTTTGCTGCCTTAGGCTGTCAAATAAACACATTGCTAGGAGGATCACCTCAACCTGTAGGAGCTTCCTTCCTGCCAAGAAGCTGGTTCATTCACCACTGAGCATCATCATCATGGAATGTAAGTGCATGCTTTGCTCTGGGCTCTCAATCCCACTGGGACTTGGACCTGGACTCAGTCAGCTGCTTGATTTTCAGAAGGGAGGCTGACCCCGTGGGGCAGGCAAAAGCTTGTTTTGATAGTCATCACCATGTGGAAGCTGTGTGTATGTGCCAATTTACACAGCTAAATCAAGGTGTTAGATTTGCTACTTGGAGTTTGACTCCACAAAGAAAAGCACTGCAGGTTCAGGGAAGCTTAGTTTTTCCTGGTTTCGATGCTCTCCTCTAGATGGAAGGGGACCTGTAACAGCTGAGTTGAGAGATAACCCATGACACCCGGAGCCCAGATTGGGGAAATGCCCTGCTTCATGTAGCACAGTGAGTGGGGATCAGAGCTGGAACTAGAAACCAGGACTCATGGGTCCTAATGCAATGTCCATCCTTTCATATCATACTCTCTGGCTACACTTTTCAGGACAAATATTATAATCATTAAGCCTCCCTTATGAGGCAAAATTATCTAAATAAAAATAATAAGTAGTAACGATAATTTCTACCTTATAGTTAACACCACTCAGTCTATACCAGGCTTGAACAGGGTAGACCATCTACTAAGAGTGTAGTGGGCCCTCAATAAATACTAATTGGATGGGTGAATGAAAGACAGCATAGTAAAGTGCTTAAGAGGAGGGGTGGGGTTCAAATCCTGGCTCATACAGTTACAAGCTGCAAGACTTTAGCAAGTGAATACAACCTCTCTGTGCCTCCTTCTCTGCAGTGTTCACATCGGCATAATAATATTTATAACCATTGAAAGGATTGAATGAGGTGGTGCAAGCAAACACTTACTGGCACGCAGTGGGTGCTTGATAACGGGAAACCCATTACTACCCTTATCATCATCATCATCATCGTCATCATCTTCACTCTTGCTTAGAGTAGAGGGAGGAACAGAGAAGATTAAAGTTAGAGGCAGGACGCCTACTTAAGAAGTTATTGTAATTATCCACTCAGTATCTCCCATTACTGAGCCCTTTCCACCTGCCAGACACTGTGCTAAGTGCTTGATGTGCAATATCCCAGGTAACATCACTCTGAGTTTTATGTGTGCATTAGACAAAATAAAAAGCAAGCAGGATTCAAAATATTTGTCCCCACTCCAAGAAAAAACCTGCCTGTGTCATCACCATGAGCCTTGTCCCAACATCCCAACTTTGTAAGGCATTTTCCAAAATGAGAGAAGATTCTGCACAATAGAAATTTGGATGTTGGGCCACTGAGAGTTTCACAACTTGTGTCCCCAAAGTATAGTGCCAGCCACCGTTCTTCTATGGGGATTCGAGTTTCATCAACTTTATCACTGGGGTTGCTGGAGAAAAGGTCATAGATGTGATAGATGCCCTGAAGCCAGGAACAGCTGTGTCTAGTAGCATCAAACATGAATGGGACTCTGGGTCAGTCTCATATTCTTTTCTTGTAGGGACCAGCATTTCTCTTTCACCAAAGTGAAATGCTTAGGGAAGCGTTACCCTGCCATATGTCAGCCTTGATGGATGAGCCAGTGCTACGATGGATTTACCAATCCCATGACATGGTATAAAAACTTTCTCAGACCTAGCCACAATTTTGATATTCTTTCTGAGAACTTTGGAGAGGCAGACTGATGCTTTCATTGGTCATCTGAAAAAAAAAAAAAAAAAAAGAGTCACTACCAAGTTGGTAGTGCTGAGCTGAGGTCTGTGGAGAAATTCATGTATAAGTTTTGTAAAGCTTCCGGGTCTTCTGGATCCAAGCAGATCTTGACAATTCAGAACTGTCCTATGAATTGCTCTGAGACCATCTCCATGTAGTTCTCCCATGCGATTAGTTACATCTCCTCCTGAAGCTTTCATGGGATGAGCATGAAATTTGACGACTAAAAAACAAAAAACAAAAAACCAAAAAAACTTGAGACTTGAGTGCAAATTATTATTTGGAAATCTTACCTCCTAATGACCTTATTTCAAAGGCAGCTTTACTGAGTTTGGTTGAAGATATGAAGGTAAGAACTGCCTCTGCAAATTTATGTAGGGTGGAGGTGGTATGTCCAATTGCCCACATGACACAGTGCTTGTGCAATGCAAAGAACGTTCAAGAATCATCTGCTGTAGGAATGACAGAGAAGCTTCTTCTCAAAGTCTATCTTTTATCAGTGGGTAGTGGCTCCCTGAAACTCTCGGCTGAGATAGATCCTGAGAACTCATCCGGGTTCAATGGGAAAAATAAATAAAATGATTGACCAGTGATGTCTGTTGTGGATGCGACAATAGAGAGTTACGACCTGTGAGCCAAATATATATTCTCCTACCTGCTGTCCAATTTTCTCATTTTCTAGATGGGCAATCTGAGTTTCACATAAAAATTACTTGCCCAAATTTACATAATGTACTACGAGGTAACTCTACATTAAGTTAATGCCATTGTGTCTTTTCTACCACATGATAAAAATTAGCTCCAATCACCCATGAGAGGAAGCAGGCTGATTAGAGAAAAAAAAATTGTGTATGGCCTCACAATGTAAGTTAGGTTTAGTTTGCTGGTTTCCACCAACATCTAACATATTGGTGACTTATGCAGTGTGGTTTATTTTAAAGCTGCCTCCAGTTTTTTTGCTTTGCAAAGAGCCTGAATTATTTTAACGGGCCACTTTGTGCCAGTCATTTACAAGCCATGGGAACTTCTTGAATTTACACAGTCAGATTAAAGTTATTGTGAAACAGGGTGATGCAGTTTTCACAGGGGATATCCAAGCGACAGGGGTTGTTGACTTGTTATTTGTTGAGTGATGGGCCCTAAACTTCCCCCAGTGATATGTTACACCACCCTGATCCTTTTTCTTCCATTTCCATGGTATCCTCTTCCAGACTGGCTGGCGCAGCTGAAAAATAAACACTGGGTGTCCCCCGCATATGGTGTGAGGAGTGGGAAGAGAGGAATCATATTTATTTTAGATGCACCCTGGAGATCTTGACACTAATGCATTTCTGTCTCTCTTCTCAATTCCATGAGTGGACGCTTAATATGATCTCTGGTTATTGCAAGGGAAGAGGCCAGTGTGACAGCGAATCTGGGATCCAACCCAGACAAACAGTGGGAAAGCAAATATCTTGACAGACCAGTATGGAAAATTCTCCTTTCTTTAGAAGACAGATCTGTCCTTCTTATTTAATCCCCAGCACAGCTGCTCTCCTCAGGGCATAGAGACATCAAATGAAAACGGATTCTGATTTGGGAATCATAGGGGCAAATCTAATTTCAGATTATTCCTTTTTCCACAGTCTTACCCTGCTGGAGGTTCAAGCCAAGACGTAGAAAGAGGACATTACCTGGGACAGGAATTAATGCCTATCACTGGGGATGCCTGCAGCACCATTGTCACCATTGGCTGCTCTTCACTGAGTGCTTCCTCCCTGCCAGGCACCTTGCACACCTTATTTTCAGTCTCCGCAGCTGCCTTGTTGAGGTTGGCTCTCTATTCTTCTGTTTCACAGTTGAGGAAACTGAGGTTCAGAGATGTGAATGAATTTTCTCAAAGTAACATTAGGTATTAGTAAGATTTCATTTATCCATTCACTGTTAAGTATTATTAAGTAACTACAGTGCTTTAAGAACTCCATGTAAATGGTGGATTTGAGGCAAAACTTTAAAAGCTGAATTAAATAAGGAGCTAACATTGCAAAAAGCTGAGAAACTTATGTTCTAGGTGGAGCAAACAGGTTGTGTCTTTTCAGTTACAAGTAATAAAATCCAGAGGCTACCTCAAGGGAAAAATAAAGCACTAGATGGTCTACCAAAGACAGAGAGGCAGGTGGATTTTGGGAAGGGGTAGGAATGAACAGCTAGAAACACGTGACTTACGTTTTCTCCCTTATCTGCCCCTTAGCTTCGTAGCTTTCTTGTTCTCATGTATAGAGTGATCAAAGATGACCACCACCAACTTTAATATCAAAGATTAAAATACACAAAAAGAAACACACAGTGGCTCATACCTATAATCCCAGCACCTTGAGAGGGTGAGGCAGGAGGATCACTTGAGCCCAGGAGTTTAGGACCAGCCTGGGCAACATAGCAAGATCCTGTCACTATAAATAATAACAAGATTAGGTAGACATTGTGGTTTGTACCTATGGTCCCAGCTCTTCAGGGGGATGAGGCAGGAAGATTCCTTGAGCTCAGAAGTTTGAGGCTGCCATGAGCTGTGATTACGTCGCTGCACTCCACAGGTTGTGTGACAGAACAAGACCCTGTCAAAAAAAAAAAAAAAATAGACATCTAAATAGATAAATAGAGCAACTCTCCCTTTCAGAATCCTGGGCACAAAATTTCTATTGGCTTACCTTCTGTCAAGTGTTTAATCCTAGTCACATATCTAAGGCTGTGGGTGGATGGGGTCATATGATAAAATATGGCCTGGATTGATCACTGTGGGTGAAGGACTCAGTTAAGGTGGCATGAGAAGGTGGAGAGATAGCTTGAAAGATGTACCTCATCCAGTTACAGAGCTAAAATCCAGACCTGAGTGTGTCTAAGTCAAAACACTACAGTTAACTACCAACTTCACATCTTCTATCATTTCAGAGTAGCACAACACTGGTCAAGAAAGCCCCACATGTTGGTCATTTGTGCCTCCCATATGGTCAATGTTACATTGCGAGGAAGCATGCTGACCACGACAGTATGCTCTACACCTGTGTGGCTACCGTGTTTTGGTTGCCTCCATATAGTGCAGTGGTTAAGAGTCCGGGTTCTGGCGCTGGAACACTGGAATTTGAGCCGCAGCTCTGCCACTGTGTGCCCTTGAGAAAGCTAACGGCCTTCATTACATGGGTTGGTCTTCTCCTCCATAACAGGCAGATAATATTAGTTTCTAGCTCAAGAGGTTATTGCCAAGATCAAATGAATGAGTACAGATTAAGACTTATTGAACAACAGCCAATAAAGGCAAGTTATTTTGAGATACCCAGACTGGACACCATGGGAAACAATGATGAAAGACTCTCCCACACAGAGACATGGTGTGATAAGTCAGGGGTTGCAATATTCTGGAAGCTCAGTCAGCATAATGAAATGATAGGTCCAAGCATGATGGACACAGTTCCTTTGGAATCATGTTCCAATTACCATATGGGACCATGGTCCCAGATGCTGACCAAATCTGCTGGCCCAGCTTGGCTTCATTAGTCCCCAAAGATCACCCAGACAGATCAAAGAAAACCCATCCTCGACCAGCCAGAGATTGCTCAACAAACCAATGACTGGCCCACCAGGGACTGGAATTCCAACTTGCTGGCTAGGTCTGGAGAAGGAGGAGGAGGTGGAACTGTGTCCTTTCCAGTATGGACTGAGGGCCAACCATGTGTCAAGGCTTGGAGGAGGTACCGAGGTTGCAGAAAGGCCCAGTCACGGAATTCAGAGAACTCAGAGTTCAGTGGGGAAGACATAGGCATCCATAATTATATGGGACAATTCATGTTTTTCATTGCTCTGGTAAGAATTTAATGGGATTATAAAAATGACAATAAAAACAAGAACAATAAAGTGAGATTAAAAGAAATGCAAAAATAAAATATGTAATTTCATGAAGAAGTTAAAACAAGGGCAAAATGAGAGAAGAGGGGATAAAATGTAGCTGGAGTTAAATTAGTGGCTGAAGTCAAGAGACTGGCTTTGGAGCCTGGGGTCTGCCTCTTCTGAGAGAGCACAGTGAGCTTGACAAAAACAGTCTACCTTCAGCATCTCTGCTTCCTCTTCTGTAACGTGGGGATAACAAAATCATATGCGGATTTTGTGATGAATGAATGACAGCAGCTCTATACGGCACCTTACACAATGTAGGGCCGATTAGAGGTGGGGATGAGGTTTCAATTATGGGCTAATGGTGCAAAGCTTGAGATCATGATGCTTTGCCATTCACCTCTTCTCCCTTAAAGGGTCCTAACAGAGGGAGCTCTTCACATAAGGATTACCCGCCAAGCAGGAAGCAGGCCACTGCTTTATTAATAACTGATACAAATGAATAACCTAGCCAACATTCAATGGCACCAAACACTGAGCTTTCTAGCAGAGCTAGGTTTGGGATATAAATGAGGGCTTGGTTTGGGATATAAATGAGGGTTCCTGCTGCTATACCCTCATGGCAAGTTCCTAGCCAGACTAGCTTCCTCATTTCAGAGAAGGAAGAATCAGAACAGAAAACACGAAAAAGCACATATACACCATTTGAGTTAGACATATAGTCCTTGAGAATAAAGACTACGGCCTCCCTTGTCACTAGATTTGGCCATATGGCTAAGCTTTGGCCAGTACATTATAAGATCTTTCCTAAAAAGACAGCTAGCTCAGACCCTTGTTTATTTGTTTGTTTTCATTTGTTGTTTCTTTCTCCTTCCTGCTGGTTGGAAGGTGACTAGCATGGTGACAGTTCTGGCAGTCAACTTGGATTACATGAACCTGGGCCACATCCTAAGGAAGGCAGGGCCAAAATCTGGAAGGAACCTTGGCCTCTGGGGACTTGACCTGCAGAAGCCTCCCATTAGCTCTAGACTTCTTCCCTTCAGATTTGTATATGAGAGAGCAGGACTCTTCTACTGTGGGTACGCTGCTGTCAGTTTGAGACTCTGTTACAACTAAACTTAGTTCTAATGATACAAGAAACTTGGGGTTGAAAAAATATAAATATCAGTATCTAGAATCATAAAAGTCATGGGTTTTAAAAAAATACATAATTGGATAAGACATGTTCCAAAAAAAGTTCTCTGCTTGTTATTCTCTCAAACTAAAAAGAGTCTTTGAGCCTCCACTGGATTTCAGGTACCAGCAGAGGATGTTACAAAAATCCAAGGATGAGTGACATGCACAAGGGTTTGTTTTATGCATCACTGGGGCTTTTGTTTCATGTTGGAAACAGCATATGAGGTAGGTTTGAGTATGGGGAGAATTTGAGAGGGAGAGAGAGGAGGGAAGGAGAAAGGGAGAGGAGGTAGGGTGGAAATGTTTCTAGGAGAATTAAAAGTAGGACTAAGACAGGCATAGTGGCACACACCTGTAGTCCCAGCTACTTGGAGGCTCAGGCGTGAGGAGGGCTTGAGGCCAGGAGTTTGAGTCCAGCCTGGTCAACATAAAGAGACCCCATCTCTCTAAAAAAAAAAAAAAAAAATAGTAGAACCAAAGGACATGAGAGGAAAA
>NW_020260713.1:0-3910 GCF_003255815.1 Theropithecus gelada
ACGTTATGCACATGTACCCTAGAACTTAAAGTATAATAATAATAATAAATAAATAAATAAAATGGAAAAAAAAGAAACTATTTACTCAAGCAACCCCTTGAAAATTTGGACCACTGGATAAAGTTTTATTATTGATGTATGATTCATCAAAATATTGTTAGTTCAAGCTTCTCTCAACCAGTCATTAATCATTGAAATTTTATCATTTCTTATTTGAATCTGGGGTTTATTCTTTGAATATCTAGGTAAAATTACAAACTAGTTTAAATCTACCTTTTGGCAAAATGATCTGCTGCCGAATTGCTATTTTCTGTGTTATCTCTTTTTGCATTTAAATCTAAGTCTGTATTAGACATGCATCCAAAATGCAGAAAAATGTCTTAATGTTCGTTAATTTATTTAATTTAATGGGGTTTCCAGAAGATGTGAAAACCTCCTTTGTTTATCAAACACCTGACTATTGGTCAATAGTTTCCTCTTTAATTTTTCTCCCTCCTCTCACATTATCTATAATAAGCAGAGAGAAATGAAGACACACCATAGACAGTTTGCTTAGACATCCCATCAGCCAAATTTCTAACTCTCACTAATTCTAACTTCATCCAGTGTAACATAACCAAGATAGAAATTCTATAACAAGGTACACATAGTTTCCAGTTCTAATACCATGTTTGTGACAGAAACAAAGCAGGTGTGCTCTCTGCGAGGTGGTCATCTGAGGTCTGAGACGAGGGGTCACACAGGTATTTTTATGATATTTAAGGGTTTGGACAACAACAGTGATAACAATTCTGATCATCACTGGCTCTTACCGGAAAGTTTACAAGTAAAGTTACTGCTGTTATTTGATTTTAACACCTAGTTAGAATGAAGCTCAGAGGAAGAGGTCACATCCTAGGTCACACAGTGAGGAGGAATGGAGCTGTGCTCTGCTCTCTACACTACGCACAAGGTCCCAGGCACGGTCCCAGGTTCCACTGACACGTGGCATCTGGAGGGCAGTTCTCAGGGGATGGTCTTAGCGCACCTGCTTCCTGGGGCAGGGCGCTTCCTTCTCTCAGTTGTGTACTTGCTCCTTCTGCCAGCTCTGAAGTGACCACTTGCATTGCCATGAATTATTCATATTCTCTCCCCATTATGGCAAAAAGCATGTTTATTAAATTTTCAATTCATTTTCTCTGAAGCACACTGTGTTAGCAGAAAGGAATAAATCACATTCCTTCACTTCCTACACAGCCAAAGATTCCTGAAGACAAAGCTGATGTGATGTACTCATAGGTGGATTTCTGCTCCACGGAGGTGGCCTTGGTCTTCAAGTTTCAGCAATTCTGGGAAGCCAAGGACGCTCCATCTCCTCCTCCCTGCTCTGCAGCTCACCTGAGAACAGCTTTCTCTTTGGAATATCATCCTTTTAAGGAATAAAAGTCCCTGCTTCAGGTTTGGGGGCCTGAGTGCACCTACTGGATCCAGCCCAGGACTGGAGATACTTTCCAGAACACGATATCACCTGAGACATGTCCAGTCACACTGTTTTACTTGCACAATTTCAGCTTCCTCAGAAGAAAATTAAAATTGCTGAGACTTTTTCATAACCGTTGTGCCATGTCCTTTTTCTGTTTCCTTGCCTGTTCATTTATGTCCAACCAGGTGCCACATCTATGTAATCAGGTTAGAATCCTGTCTCCAATAACACATGAAGAGGACCTTTGGTTGTACTTTTGGTCTTTGCTCCAAAATGTAAAGATTACAAAAGTCATCACCTCATTCCTATGTCAAGAGGCGTCTGCACAATCTGATCTTCAGTACCTTCGGGAATTCATCAAAGGAATGAAATTCCAATCAAAAATTGCCCACTCGCAAAACTGGAGAGACAAGTGTGTCCAGAATGGCAGTTGACACTTGCTTTACTGGGGCAAAAGCCGCACTTCTGTGTGTATATAAACACACACACATATATGTACATAAATACATATATATACACACACATATACATACGTATATAAAACAAGTTGTTGAGGGCACTTACATGGTAAGCACTATAGACGTCTGCAAGACAGATGTGGACTAGGGTGAAGTGAAAGTTCCAGGGGGCCGTACGCTCCTCAGTCTTCTGGACTTTCCCTCCAGAAACCTCCAGTTTCGAAAAAATACAATCCAAATATGTTTCCTATGGGTCAGAAGTGGGGAAGTTATAATCACTGTAAAATATACCAAGAGCCTTCTCCAAAAGATCCTACAGGGAAGAACTTTTCCAGTACCTTGTCCTATGTGAAGAGAGACAAATTTGCCATTCTAGATCCCTCCCCCATTCTTCCATGATTGTATGAAGATGTAAGCAAATAGTCCATAGACAGGTAAGATGTAAGCAAATAGTCCAAGTAAGATATAAGCAAATAGTCCAGGTAAGATGTAAGCAAATAATCCAGGTAAGATGTAAGCAAATAGCCTAGGTAAGATGTAAACAAACAGTTAATCCAGGTAAGATGTAAGCAAATCCAGGTAAATAGTCCAGGTAAGATGTAAGATAATCCAGGCAAGATGTAAGCAAATACCCTAGGTAAGATGTAAACAAATATTTAATCCAGGTAAGATGTAAGCAAATCCAGGTAAATAGTCCAGGTGAGATGTAAGATAATCCAGGTTAGATGTAAGAAAATAGTCCAGGGACACTGAAACCACAAAAGGCAGTAAAGACGAAAGTTGAGCTTCTCCCCTGGAGACGCCTGGTCAAGGTCACAGCCACTGCAGAAACCTCATTGCAAGGCAAGGCTGGGCTGGAGGGGGCACTCAGGAGCCACCAAGCACAGGTTCCAACCCCAGAGCAGGTGTACAGAAGGACGGGGAGGAAGTTTCCTCTCAGGTATCTTCCTTTGTCAACAACAACAACAACAACAATAACAAAAACTATGTGTTCAACAAGTTGCTGATGTGCCTTTAAATATCCTGTTATATCAGAACCATTCATATAATTTAAGGTAACGAGAACTATTTTCTAAAGTGAGTTTCCAGGACTACAAATATCTTAATAGTGATGATATAAAGGATAGGAATAGTTTTACTAATTGAATGGATACAGAATTGTGGGAGTCACTCTATTCCTATGAATAAAAATGCCAGATTTCAGTGTTAGGTAATGTTGCCTACATTGTGCATTTGACAGGGCAGTGATGGATCTGAGAGTGTGGCAGGTACACAGACCCAGTGAGTCAGAAACCAATATGTAAAGATGAGGATCTATGAATATGAACTGAAAGTACATAAAAACTTCATGAAATTCTATTAAATGGAGTAGGAAATAAAACCCAGACTTATTGAAAACACGAATTCCTTGCCAATTATTTTTGGAGTAGTGAATTCACAAAGAACTCCAAAGTTCTCTTCCATCTTTTGATTCCTATTGTCTGTGAGATGAGAAAATCAACTCTAATTATGAATCACAGGGCAAATCTGTAAACCAAGGGTGGTTCTGTTGAAGATCCGGATGGATCAGGATGCCAGGCAGGTGCTGGAGACACTGTCTCAGGAGCACACAGCAGATCTCAGAGGAACCTGCTGGACACTCATGTGGGACATCAGCACTCACTTTCTCAGAGTCACCAATGAGCTGTGGCTGGTGCCTGATTCGACCAGGATGGGGTCACAGCACCTGGTCAGTGTCATGAAGAGCGATGGTTCCAGAAATCATCCATGTGGTCTCCATGCTAATCAAATGTGGGTTCACAGTGAGGAGCATGTCCTCTGGGTGCTTGCTTTTCAGTGAAAGGGTGTCTGGCCACAAAAATTTGTAAATGGAGCAGAGCATCCATTTCTTCAAGCAGGATTAGGGCTTAGACCATCAGAATCCCCCTCGTGTAAGGCTGATCTGTCATTCATCTACTGTTTCTTATCCTGGATCAGGTCTTGAGCTATG
>NW_020260714.1:0-3910 GCF_003255815.1 Theropithecus gelada
GGATCACGAGGTCAGGAGATCGAGACCATCCTGGCTAACACGGTGAAACCCCGTCTCTACTAAAAAATACAAAAAACTAGCCGGGCGAGGTGGCGGGCGCCTGTAGTTCCAGCTACTCGGGAGGCTGAGGCAGGAGAATGGCGCAAACCCAGGAGGGGGAGCTTGCAGTGAGCTGAGATCTGGCCACCCCAGCCTGGGCGACAGAGCCGGACTCCATCACAAAAAAAAAAAAAAAAATGAACATGTACATAACCCACTCTAGCTTAAAATTAACATAGTAGGTCAAAATTCTAAGAAAAATTATTAAATTTAGTCTTAACATTTAAGATAAATTTTAAATGACTAATATTAATGGCTGTGCAATGCTCAGGGTTCCCACAAGTTATACCTTTAAAAAAAAATTTTTTTAGCAAATACGCAGCATGAAATTATTAGCCCAAAGTTCATCCTAGTTCTCCTCTAACATTAACCAGGGTTTCAATGGAAAACTCCACATAAATTTAAATTGGTAGCCTAATAATGTTTCTAAATAACCAAAAGTTGAACTGTTCATTGAATCATATAAAATTCCATTTCTGTGCATCAAAAACAGTCAAATCTTGATAATTTCATGTGGCTTAGCCTAAAAATAATTTTTAAATAGTTCCAACTCTATGGTAGAAAGAAGTAAATAGCAAAAAAATAAAAATAAATAAAAACATGATGTGAAAATACATGTTAGAAAATGCTTCCAACTAAATGCTAAGGTATAAAGAGATACAGAAATAGTAGGCTTCAGAAGAAGGCGGAAAAATCAGGTAGTTCAACAGGTTCCTAGCAGTGATATATAAATTGACTTCTGCTTCACCTTTTAGGAAGACGCTATACTTAGCAAATCACTGTAAGCTGCCTCAGCAACAGCATTCCTGCTATCAAGTTTACTTGCAATGATTCTAACAAAGAAATTAATTTCTTAGATGACAGGAAAAGGTTATCTGAAATGGGGAAAACACAGGAGACTAAAGCTGCCTGTTAATAAAACAGACAAGTATCAATCTAGGCACTGAATTCAGAGCAGTTTTACTCTCTGCAAGATCTGACTTCCCATAGCCCTCTATTATACATACATACACACACCCACATACATACATATATAAGTGTATATATACATACATACTTGCGCTGGTTTACTCAGAACTTTCCTAGTTTTAGCACTGAAAGTTCCATGATCCAGGAATTCCAGCCTGGGCAAACTGAGATAGTCACCTTAATCTACGCCTACCAACTGATGCATGAGCATGTGTATGCGTGCGTGCACGCGCGCGCGCGCGCACACACACACACACACACACACATACACACACACTCTCCCTTACCCATCCACATCCCCAACTCTAAAGAATGTTTTTCTAGGCTGGGTGTGGTGACTCACGCCTGTAATCCCAGCACTTTGGGAGGCTGAGGCGGGCAGATCACGAGGTCAGAAGATCGAGACCATCTTGGCTAACACGATGAAACCCCATCTCCACTAAACATATAAAAAATTAGCTGGGCATAATGGCAGGCGCCTGTAGTCCCAGCTACTCGGGAGGCTGAGACAGGAGAATGGCATGAACCTGGGAGGCGGAGCTTGCAGTGAGCCGAGATGGCACCACTGCACTCCAGCCTGGGAGACAGAGCCAGACTCCATCTCAAAAATAAAATAAAATAAAATAAAATAAGGAATGCTTTTCTAAAACTTATAATGCATTTACTCACTCTTCAGAAAATATGTGGTGGTGTAAAATTTTCCAAAAGCTGTTACTTATGACTATATCAATAATGTATGTAACTGGCAGTGATCAAATCTGAGAACTTAGAAACTGCCATTTTTGACAAGTCATCAGATACACTCCTTCCTAAAGTCACATGTTTAAATCATATTCACCTCACTAAGTGTTATCAGAGGTAACCTCTGACAATTATTCCACTTGTAAATATGAGGAAAATCTCTGAGGTATTCTCAGCTTCGCCACTTATCAAGAATGTAACCTTGCGATAAATTACTTAGCCTCATTAATTTTCTATTTACCAGTATGTAAAATGGGGACAATAGTACCTACTTCAGTGTTTTCATGAGTGTTGTTATGATATAATGTACACAAAATGCTTAGTACAATACTGTGTGTCCATGGGCAAAGTATGAACTCTAAGCTTCAGGTCCCTTATTTGTTAAAAGGGGGATAATACTACCTAGAACAATTACATAAGATTAAAAAATGAGTTAGAAGAGCACAACTATTGAGAGTCAGACTACCTGTTTAAATCCCAACTCTACAACTTACTCATTGTTGGACCAAGTTTTATGATTTCTCTGAGCCATAGGAAGTATTTTAGCAGAGAACATGGCACATAACTGTAACACATTTTAGTGTTATCTATATAAATCACCTGACACTTAATGGGTACTGAATAATAAAAACACAACCACCATCACCAGCAACACGAAAAACACCTCCTTCATAAGTAGTAGACCAGACTGATAAAGCCAACATGCTAAATAAAATCAATGCTAATCTATCCTAAAATATGTCCATACCCTGAAATGTGTGAAAAGTTCAGTAGAATGGGATTAAAATCAGATTCAAGAAGTACAATATTATCTATCTGGTAAATAATCACTTTGTAGTGACACATGTAAGAAATGGTTTTCAAGATTCTGAATTCTAAAATGCTCGGTTTCACAAAAGATAAAAAGTCAGAAGTTAGGTAACAGTAGAAGGCTTACAAAGTATGAAAAAAGCTAAAACAACAGCAATGATAGATAAGAAAATTTCTAAAGGACCAGCAGTGTATAGAAGGAACATGAAAGAAATGTGTCTATTATGATGTGGTTTTCATCAACTCCTAATCAAAAATATAATAAAAGAAAAAGAAACAGTACCACATCCAGCATGTCACCATTTAAGACAACAAATTCCCAGATGATTAGAAAAAATCTCTCTCTGAACTGGGTGGAAAGGCATAATTCTTAAATCCAAAGGGAAATTAAACCACAAAGTTTAAACAAAACAGCACAAAAAAATCAATAACTCACAAAATAAAAAAGAATAATTTAGTTTCCAGCTTTCTCTTTTTAAAAAATTCTATTTTTAGATCACCAACAGTGGTTTAAGATGCTACCAAGTCTTTAAGCTCCATTTGGTAGGGAAATACCTCTGGTATTTCTAAAAGTGAATAGGGGGTTTTGCATTTAAGTTACAATGTGCAATACTTCAGAGTAACCTCATGCCAAAATGGCACATTTCTGAGGGATGCAAAGGTATTCAATAAAAAGCTTTTAAAGGCATATTTTTAAACTTGCAGCAGGAAAGCTTTTCTGTGTCAAGATAGTAATTCTTTTAAC
Source organism: Theropithecus gelada (assembly GCF_003255815.1). NCBI lineage: Eukaryota > Metazoa > Chordata > Mammalia > Primates > Cercopithecidae > Theropithecus > Theropithecus gelada. The sequence continues at coordinate 3,365 of NW_020260714.1, forward strand.
AGCATTGATCAAAATGTCATTCTTTTATGAGTGTACAATACCTTTTAATGGCATACAACAAGCCATTAGGGTTATACACCTCTGTATAGCAGACAGCTTACTGGAAAAAAACGAACACTGGCCAAGATAGAGTCAGTAGGTTTTATGCTTCTAATAAGGAACCTTTTTCCCCCTAGCTGATTCATTCTAAAGTCCACAACTGAAATTATCCAAAGATTAAGTGTAAGCTCTCTTCACTTCGGTAATTTAGAAGCACTTTCACAGAGGCCTAAACTGCAAGGTCTAAACTCTACCTTTGTGGATACCATAAGATGGCCTTGAAAACAGCCTCTCACCCAGGGCCAGTAAGAAATTATTCATGAACATTAGGAAACAAATGATGGTTTTAGTACCTTTGCTACTTTCTGAGGAAAGAAGAAAGTGAATTTAAAAACATGTTATAGGCCGGGCGCGGTGGCTCAAGCCTGTAATCCCAGCACTTTGGGAGGCCGAGACGGGCGGATCACGAGGTCAGGAGATCGAGACCATCCTGGCTAACACGGTGAA
>NW_020260715.1:0-3909 GCF_003255815.1 Theropithecus gelada
TGGTACCAGTACCATGCTGTTTTGGTTACTGTAGCCTTGTAGTATAGTTTGAAGTCAGGTAGCGTGATGCCTCCAGCTTTGTTCTTTTGACTTAGGATTGTCTTGGAGATGCGGGCTCTTTTTTGGTTCCATATGAACTTTAAAGCAGTTTTTTCCAATTCTGTGAAGAAACTCATTGGTAGCTTGATGGGGATGGCATTGAATCTATAAATTACCTTGGGCAGTATGGCCATTTTCACGATATTGATTCTTCCTATCCATGAGCATGGTATGTTCTTCCATTTGTTTGTGTCCTCTTTTATTTCACTGAGCAGTGGTCTGTAGTTCTCCTTGAAGAGGTCCTTTACATCCCTTGTAAGTTGGATTCCTAGGTATTTTATTCTCTTTGAAGCAATTGTGAATGGAAGTTCATTCCTGATTTGGCTCTCTGTTTGTCTGTTACTGGTGTATAAGAATGCTTGTGATTTTTGCACATTAATTTTGTATCCTGAGACTTTGCTGAAGTTTCTTATCAGCTTAAGGAGATTTTGGGCTGAGACAATGGGGTTTTCTAAATATACAATCATGTCATCTGCAAACAGGGACAATTTGACTTCTTCTTTTCCTAACTGAATACCCTTGATTTCTTTCTCTTGCCTGATTGCCCTAGCCAGAACTTCCAACACTATGTTGAATAGGAGTGGTGAGAGAGGGCATCCCTGTCTTGTGCCAGTTTTCAAAGGGAATTTTTCCAGTTTTTGCCCATTCAGTATGATATTGGCTGTGGGTTTGTCATAAATAGCTCTTATTATTTTGAGGTACGTTCCATCAATACCGAATTTATTGAGCGTTTTTAGCATGAAGGGCTGTTGAATTTTGTCAAAAGCCTTTTCTGCATCTATTGAGATAATCATGTGGTTCTTGTCTTTGGTTCTGTTTATATGCTGGATTATGTTTATTGATTTGCGAATGTTGAACCAGCCTTGCATCCCAGGGATGAAGCCCACTTGATCATGGTGGATAAGCTTTTTGATGTGTTGTTGAATCCGGTTTGCCAGTATTTTATTGAGGATTTTTGCATCGATGTTCATCAGGGATATTGGTCTAAAATTCTCTTTTTTTGTTGTGTCTCTGCCAGGCTTTGGTATCAGGATGATGTTGGCCTCATAAAATGAGTTAGGGAGGATTCCCTCTTTTTCTATTGATTGGAATAGTTTCAGAAGGAATGGTACCAACTCCTCCTTATACCTCTGGTAGAATTCAGCTGTGAATCCATCTGGTCCTGGACTTTTTTTGGTTGGTAGGCTATTAATTATTGCCTCAATTTCAGAGCCTACTATTGGTCTATTCAAGGATTCAACTTCTTCCTGGTTTAGTCTTGGAAGAGTGTAAGTGTCCAGGAAATTATCCATTTCTTCTAGATTTTCCAGTTTATTTGCGTAGAGGTGTTTATAGTATTCTCTGATGGTAGTTTGTATTTCTGTGGGGTCGGTGGTGATATCCCCTTTATCATTTTTAATTGTGTCGATTTGATTCTTCTCTCTTTTCTTCTTTATTAGTCTTGCTAGTGGTCTGTCAATTTTGTTGATCTTTTCAAAAAACCAACTCCTGGATTCATTGATTTTTTGGAGGGTTTTTTGTGTCTCTATCTCCTTCAGTTCTGCTCTGATCTTAGTTATTTCTTGCCTTCTGCTAGCTTTCGAATGTGTTTGCTCTTGCTTCTCTAGTTCTTTTAATTGCGATGTTAGAGTGTCAATTTTTGATCTTTCCTGCTTTCTCTTGTGGGCTTTTAGTGCTATAAATTTCCCTCTACACACTGCTTTAAATGTGTCCCAGAGATTCTGGTATGTTGTATCTTTGTTCTCATTGGTTTCAAAGAACATCTTTATTTCTGCCTTCATTTCGTGATGTACCCAGTAGTCATTCAGGAGCAGGTTGTTCAGTTTCCATGTAGTGGAGCGGTTTTGACTGAGTTTCTTAGTCCTGAGTTCTAGTTTGATTGCACTGTGGTCTGAGAGACAGTTTGTTATAATTTCTGTTCTTGTACATTTGCTGAGGAGTGCTTTACTTCCAATTATATGGTCAATTTTGGAGTAAGTACGATGTGGTGCTGAGAAGAATGTATATTCTGTTGATTTGGGTTGGAGAGTTCTATAGATGTCTATTAGGTCTGCTTGCTGCAGAGATGAGTTCAATTCCTGGATATCCTTGTTCACTTTCTGTCTCGCATTCCAGGGTTTTATCTTTTAAGGCATTCCTGGAAATTCAGTTTGCAACTTTAGCTCTGGTTAGATTGGGAATCAAATTTATAAAATCAAATATAATGCCATTACTAAATGCTTTCTGTCTTTTTTTTCTTTTCCTCCTTTCTTTCCTTCCTACCTTTGAGATGGAGTCTCTCTATATTGCACAGGCTGGTCTCAAACTCCTTGGTTCAAGGGATTCTCCCACCTTAGCCTCCCAAGTAACTGGGATTACAGGGATGCACCACCACACCTAACTCTCAATCTAAATTTAAGAAGAAGTAAACTCTTTAGGGCTCTTGTATTTGGCTGAACATATATGAAATACAAGGGAAGGGACATAATTTTTGCCCTCTATGAGTTTGTAAGCTAATATAGACAGTAGTAGTACAGTCAAATTAGTGAAAATTCATACTATCACAAGGCAAAATTGTACTGTCATTAAATCTATGAACAGAATATTTACATTGTAGATAAGCAAGTATATTTTGTGTAGTGGGGAGTAGAAGTAATAGGTAGATGTTACAGTTAAAAGTTCAATTAACAGTTCAAAGAAATAGCTTGAGAATTAATAACTTCTGAACTATGACATGAAAAAGAGTAGGAGTTTAAAAGCTTCCCCAGGTGATTCTTATTTAATCAGCTTTCAGCTTCACTTGTCTAGACCAACCCATCTGATGTTTGAATTCCCTGAATTCCTATCAAGAGGTCATCTAGCCTGTATTTGAATAGTAAGTTTCTGAGATAGTTCATTCCTTTTTATAGTACAAAAACAGGCACATAGACCAGTGGAACAGAATAGAGAGCCTAGAAGTAAGGCCACACACCTATGACCATCTGATCTTCAACAAGGCTGACGAAAAACAAGCATTGGGGAAAAGACTCCCTATTTAATAAATGGTGCTGGGATAACTGGCTAGCCATAAGCAGAAGACTGAAGCTGCAACCCTCCCTTACACCATATACAAAAATCAACTCAAGATGGATTAAAGACTTAAATGTAAAACCCAAAACGATCAAAACCCTGGAAGACAACCTAGCAATACCATCATGGACATAGGAATGGCAAAGATTTCATGACAAAGATGCTAACAGCAATCACAACAAAAGCAAAAATTGGCAAAAGGGATCTAATTAAAATTAAGAGCTTCTGCACGGCAAAAATAAACTATCAACAGAGTAAACGGACAACCTACAGAATGGGAGAAAATATTCACAAACTATGCATCTGACAAAGGTCTAATATCCAGCATCTATTTACAAGAAAAAAATAAAACCATTAAAAAGTGGGCAAAGGACATGAACAGACACTTTTCAAAAGAAGGCATACATGCAGCCAACAAGCATATGAATAAAAGCTCAAAATCACTGATGATTAGAGAAATGCAAATCAAAACCACAATGAGATACCATCTCATAGCAGCCAGAATGGCTGCTATTAATACAGAGTTGAAAAATAACAGATGCTGGTGAGATTGCAAGGAAAAGGGAACACTTATACACTGTTGGTGAAAGTGTAAATTAGCTCAACCATTGTGGAAAGCTGTATGGTGATTCCTCAAAGAGCTAAAGACAGAACTGTCATTTAACCTAGCAGTGCCATTACTGGGAGTATACCTGAAGGAATATAAATCATTCTGTCATAAAGACACACGCACATGTACATTCATTGCACTACTACTTATAA
>NW_020260716.1:0-3909 GCF_003255815.1 Theropithecus gelada
TGGTACCAGTACCATGCTGTTTTGGTTACTGTAGCCTTGTAGTATAGTTTGAAGTCAGGTAGCGTGATGCCTCCAGCTTTGTTCTTTTGACTTAGGATTGTCTTGGAGATGCGGGCTCTTTTTTGGTTCCATATGAACTTTAAAGCAGTTTTTTCCAATTCTGTGAAGAAACTCATTGGTAGCTTGATGGGGATGGCATTGAATCTATAAATTACCTTGGGCAGTATGGCCATTTTCACGATATTGATTCTTCCTATCCATGAGCATGGTATGTTCTTCCATTTGTTTGTGTCCTCTTTTATTTCACTGAGCAGTGGTCTGTAGTTCTCCTTGAAGAGGTCCTTTACATCCCTTGTAAGTTGGATTCCTAGGTATTTTATTCTCTTTGAAGCAATTGTGAATGGAAGTTCATTCCTGATTTGGCTCTCTGTTTGTCTGTTACTGGTGTATAAGAATGCTTGTGATTTTTGCACATTAATTTTGTATCCTGAGACTTTGCTGAAGTTTCTTATCAGCTTAAGGAGATTTTGGGCTGAGACAATGGGGTTTTCTAAATATACAATCATGTCATCTGCAAACAGGGACAATTTGACTTCTTCTTTTCCTAACTGAATACCCTTGATTTCTTTCTCTTGCCTGATTGCCCTAGCCAGAACTTCCAACACTATGTTGAATAGGAGTGGTGAGAGAGGGCATCCCTGTCTTGTGCCAGTTTTCAAAGGGAATTTTTCCAGTTTTTGCCCATTCAGTATGATATTGGCTGTGGGTTTGTCATAAATAGCTCTTATTATTTTGAGGTACGTTCCATCAATACCGAATTTATTGAGCGTTTTTAGCATGAAGGGCTGTTGAATTTTGTCAAAAGCCTTTTCTGCATCTATTGAGATAATCATGTGGTTCTTGTCTTTGGTTCTGTTTATATGCTGGATTATGTTTATTGATTTGCGAATGTTGAACCAGCCTTGCATCCCAGGGATGAAGCCCACTTGATCATGGTGGATAAGCTTTTTGATGTGTTGTTGAATCCGGTTTGCCAGTATTTTATTGAGGATTTTTGCATCGATGTTCATCAGGGATATTGGTCTAAAATTCTCTTTTTTTGTTGTGTCTCTGCCAGGCTTTGGTATCAGGATGATGTTGGCCTCATAAAATGAGTTAGGGAGGATTCCCTCTTTTTCTATTGATTGGAATAGTTTCAGAAGGAATGGTACCAACTCCTCCTTATACCTCTGGTAGAATTCAGCTGTGAATCCATCTGGTCCTGGACTTTTTTTGGTTGGTAGGCTATTAATTGTTGCCTCAATTTCAGAGCCTGCTATTGGTCTATTCAGGGATTCAACTTCTTCCTGGTTTAGTCTTGGAAGAGTGTAAGTGTCCAGGAAATTATCCATTTCTTCTAGATTTTCCAGTTTATTTGCGTAGAGGTGTTTATAGTATTCTCTGATGGTAGTTTGTATTTCTGTGGGGTCGGTGGTGATATCCCCTTTATCATTTTTAATTGTGTCGATTTGATTCTTCTCTCTTTTCTTCTTTATTAGTCTTGCTAGTGGTCTGTCAATTTTGTTGATCTTTTCAAAAAACCAACTCCTGGATTCATTGATTTTTTGGAGGGTTTTTTGTGTCTCTATCTCCTTCAGTTCTGCTCTGATCTTAGTTATTTCTTGCCTTCTGCTAGCTTTCGAATGTGTTTGCTCTTGCTTCTCTAGTTCTTTTAATTGCGATGTTAGAGTGTCAATTTTTGATCTTTCCTGCTTTCTCTTGTGGGCTTTTAGTGCTATAAATTTCCCTCTACACACTGCTTTAAATGTGTCCCAGAGATTCTGGTATGTTGTATCTTTGTTCTCATTGGTTTCAAAGAACATCTTTATTTCTGCCTTCATTTCGTGATGTACCCAGTAGTCATTCAGGAGCAGGTTGTTCAGTTTCCATGTAGTGGAGCGGTTTTGACTGAGTTTCTTAGTCCTGAGTTCTAGTTTGATTGCACTGTGGTCTGAGAGACAGTTTGTTATAATTTCTGTTCTTGTACATTTGCTGAGGAGTGCTTTACTTCCAATTATATGGTCAATTTTGGAGTAAGTACGATGTGGTGCTGAGAAGAATGTATATTCTGTTGATTTGGGTTGGAGAGTTCTATAGATGTCTATTAGGTCTGCTTGCTGCAGAGATGAGTTCAATTCCTGGATATCCTTGTTCACTTTCTGTCTCGCATTCCAGGGTTTTATCTTTTAAGGCATTCCTGGAAATTCAGTTTGCAACTTTAGCTCTGGTTAGATTGGGAATCAAATTTATAAAATCAAATATAATGCCATTACTAAATGCTTTCTGTCTTTTTTTTCTTTTCCTCCTTTCTTTCCTTCCTACCTTTGAGATGGAGTCTCTCTATATTGCACAGGCTGGTCTCAAACTCCTTGGTTCAAGGGATTCTCCCACCTTAGCCTCCCAAGTAACTGGGATTACAGGGATGCACCACCACACCTAACTCTCAATCTAAATTTAAGAAGAAGTAAACTCTTTAGGGCTCTTGTATTTGGCTGAACATATATGAAATACAAGGGAAGGGACATAATTTTTGCCCTCTATGAGTTTGTAAGCTAATATAGACAGTAGTAGTACAGTCAAATTAGTGAAAATTCATACTATCACAAGGCAAAATTGTACTGTCATTAAATCTATGAACAGAATATTTACATTGTAGATAAGCAAGTATATTTTGTGTAGTGGGGAGTAGAAGTAATAGGTAGATGTTACAGTTAAAAGTTCAATTAACAGTTCAAAGAAATAGCTTGAGAATTAATAACTTCTGAACTATGACATGAAAAAGAGTAGGAGTTTAAAAGCTTCCCCAGGTGATTCTTATTTAATCAGCTTTCAGCTTCACTTGTCTAGACCAACCCATCTGATGTTTGAATTCCCTGAATTCCTATCAAGAGGTCATCTAGCCTGTATTTGAATAGTAAGTTTCTGAGATAGTTCATTCCTTTTTATAGTACAAAAACAGGCACATAGACCAGTGGAACAGAATAGAGAGCCTAGAAGTAAGGCCACACACCTATGACCATCTGATCTTCAACAAGGCTGACGAAAAACAAGCATTGGGGAAAAGACTCCCTATTTAATAAATGGTGCTGGGATAACTGGCTAGCCATAAGCAGAAGACTGAAGCTGCAACCCTCCCTTACACCATATACAAAAATCAACTCAAGATGGATTAAAGACTTAAATGTAAAACCCAAAACGATCAAAACCCTGGAAGACAACCTAGCAATACCATCATGGACATAGGAATGGCAAAGATTTCATGACAAAGATGCTAACAGCAATCACAACAAAAGCAAAAATTGGCAAAAGGGATCTAATTAAAATTAAGAGCTTCTGCACGGCAAAAATAAACTATCAACAGAGTAAACGGACAACCTACAGAATGGGAGAAAATATTCACAAACTATGCATCTGACAAAGGTCTAATATCCAGCATCTATTTACAAGAAAAAAATAAAACCATTAAAAAGTGGGCAAAGGACATGAACAGACACTTTTCAAAAGAAGGCATACATGCAGCCAACAAGCATATGAATAAAAGCTCAAAATCACTGATGATTAGAGAAATGCAAATCAAAACCACAATGAGATACCATCTCATAGCAGCCAGAATGGCTGCTATTAATACAGAGTTGAAAAATAACAGATGCTGGTGAGATTGCAAGGAAAAGGGAACACTTATACACTGTTGGTGAAAGTGTAAATTAGCTCAACCATTGTGGAAAGCTGTATGGTGATTCCTCAAAGAGCTAAAGACAGAACTGTCATTTAACCTAGCAGTGCCATTACTGGGAGTATACCTGAAGGAATATAAATCATTCTGTCATAAAGACACACGCACATGTACATTCATTGCACTACTACTTATAA
>NW_020260717.1:0-3909 GCF_003255815.1 Theropithecus gelada
ACAGAAAGGCCTTACACAACTGAACATAGGTAATTTTTTTTTTTTTTTGAGACGGAGTCTCACTCTGTTGCCCAGGCTGGAGTGCAGTGGTGTGATCTCTGTTCACACCATTCTCCTGCCTTAGCCTCCCAAGTAGCTGGGACTACAGGCACCCGCCACCACACCCGGCTAATTTTTTGTATTTTTTAGTAGAGACGAGGTTTCACCCTGTTAGCCAGGATGGTCTCGATCTCCTGACCTCGTGATCCGCCCGCCTCAGCCTCCCAAAATGCTGGGATTACAGGCATGAGCCACCACGCCTGGCTGAACACAGGTAATTTTCTTTCTAATAAAACCCAGAAAGAACACAAATGTCCATCAACAGGTAAATGAAAAAAAAAAAAAAAGTGTGGTATTTTCATACAATGGAACACTATTCAACAATAACAAGGAATGAATAATTAAAACACAAAAAAACATACTAAGGTGTGGGGTGAATCTCAAAATCTATACACTAAAAGAAGTGAAAGAAGTCAGACAAAAGAGACTCTAAGCTCTATGATTCCATTTCTATAAAAGCCTAGAAACTGCAAACTAATCTATAATGACTGAAAGCAGATCAGCATTTAGCTGCAGAAGTGGATGGCAAAAGGGAAGAATTGCAAGGAGACATGAGGAAAGCTGTAAGGATGGAAATGTTTTTTGTTAGTTTTTTTTTTTTTTTTTCTTGAGACAGAGTCTCGCTCTGCTGTCCAGATGGGAGTGCAAAGGCATGATCTCGGCTCACTGCAACCTCTGCCTCCCAGGTTCAAGCAATCTCCTGTCTCAGCCTCCCAAGTAGCTGAGATTACAGGCATGTGCCACCATGACCAGCTAATTTTTTGTATTTTTATTAGAGATGGGGTTTCACCATGTTGGCCAGGCTGGCCTCGAACTCCTGACCTCAGGTGATCCACCCAATTCGGCCTCCCAAAGTGCTAGGATTACAGGCGTGAGCTACCACGCCCAGCAAGGACGGAAATGTTTATGTTGATTGTGGTGATGGCTTCACAGGTGTATTCATATGTCAAAACTTATCAAATTGCACACTTTTAATGTGGGCAGTTTACTGTACTTCCATTACACCTCAATTTGGAGGAAAAAGAAACCAAACTGAGAGGCAGCACAGCACTGTGGTTAATGGCACAAATTCTGCAGCCAAACTGCCTAGGGTTCAAATCCCAGCTCCAATCCTTGCTAACTGTGTGGAGCTGATAAGTAATAAAGCACTCAAAACACCACCACCACATAGTAACTGCTATATGAAAACTTGCTATTATTACAATAGACTATTTAGAAATTGATCACAATGAAAACAGTACCTACCAAAATATTTGTGATGTAACCAGATTCATACTATAAAAAAAAGTCATAGTCTTAAACTTGTTAGAAAATGAAGCCAGGCACGGTGGTTCACAGCTGTGATCCCAGCACTTTGGGAGGCCAAAGTGGGAGGATCACCTGAGGTCAGGAGTTGGAGACCAGCCTGGCCAACATGGCAAAACCCCACCTCTACTAAAAATACAAAAATTAGCTGGGGGTGGTGGCACGTGCCTGTAATTCCAGCTACTCAGGAGGCTGAAGCAGGAGAATCGCTTGAGCCCAGGAGGCGGAGGTTGCAGTGAGCCGAGATCACACCATTGCACTCCAGCCTGGGCGACAGAGTGAGGCTACGTCTCAAAAAAAAAAAAAAAATGAGATAAAAGATAGTTCAACTCAAAAAGAAAAAATAATTCAAAGGAATTTCAAAGAAAGATTTAATACAGATAAAAAGAAATTATTGAATTGACTAAATATAAGTAAAAATTAAGAGAACAATGAACCTAAACCAAATCTGCAATAAGCCAACACAAACACAAACTTAACCAAAGATTGGTGAGAAAAAACCAAAAGCAGTATCAGGATTAAGTAAAGAATATAACCACAGATAAAACAGATTATATTAAGCTCTAAGAGAATCTTTGGCCATGGGACTCAGCTGCTGGCAGGAGGCCACAAGGCTGTTTGAGTATCCTCACGACATGGCCGCTAATGTCCCCCAAAGTGAGCAATCCAAAAGAGAGAGCAAGGAGCAAGCCACCATGCCTTTGATGAAGCCATCTCTCAAGTGACATGCTGTCGCTTCTACCACACTCCATTCACTAGAGGTGAATCAGCCTATACTGAAGAGGAGAATTGGAATCCACCTTTGAAGGGAGAAACAGCAAAGAATTTGTGAGCATATTCTTTTTTACTCTTTTTTGTGAGCATATTCTAAACTTCCCACGGATGTCATCGAAGGAACACAGTATGATTTCATACAGAAACTGAACAGCCTTGACCTAGTAGTTCACACAGTAGCCAACAGATGTTGAATATTGCTGTGCTTCTCTTAAAGATTTAAATACCACATAGCTCCCCCGGAGTATACAGTTTGGGAAACGATGCCCTTTCCACCGCAGAGTGCAAGCTTTCCAGGTGGTGCATCAGGGGATAGCTTTCCCAACCAGAGTGAAAAGGAATAAAGGAGGATGCTTTCTGCTGTTTGGAATGGCTTGACACTATCCAGGACACATTCCAGGAGAGCTGAATGACTCATACCCTGAGTTCTTATGCCAAGGAACTGTAAGATCTTTGCTTGAGAAAGCATGCAACAAACTCTAGCTTCCAAACAGCCATTCCAATCCACTGAAACCTCTCATCGTGTCAGCTGCTGTTGGTCAAGTGCTACAGAGAGGTCATACACAGATCATTTTGCTAGAAGCAAACTGCTTTACTTCACCAAGAAGTAAATATAATCCTTTCCTTGTGGACTCAGATTTGTTATGCTTTGTTGAGCTAACAGTCGTATTCTTTCTCTTCCCACTTGGTCAGTCAGTATCTTTATAAACTTTTATCTTTTATTCTTTTTTATTAGGGTTTAATAGACCAAAATTACATAGAGTTAATGTATGACATGTTTTGATATATGTATACATTATGAAATGGTTATAAGCTCATTAACATATATATCATTTCATATATTTAAAGATATCTTAATAATAAAAAAGCAAATTTCTACTTTGTTTACATTTTCAGATACTTTCATACTTCGAGAAAAGCTGCAGAGCATCCCTATGCCCTTTACTCATCTTCCCCTATTATTAACACAGCTTATATAACCCCGGTACAATGATCAAAACTAGGTAACTAGGTAATACATACAATACCAATGCCATTCACTAATTATAGGCCCCATTTTGCTAATTGTACCAGTAATACCCTTTCTGTGGCCAGAATCCAACTGAGGATTCTACACTGCATTCGGTGTCATTCTCACCCAATCTGTAATACTTCCTAAATCACTCTTGTTTTTCATAACGTTGACATGTTTGAGAAACACTCTGGCTGATTATTTTGAGAAATGTTCCTCAATTTGGGTCTGATGTTTTCTCATGATTAGACTGAGCTTATGCATTAATGGCAAAAATCCTATAGAAGAGCCAGGCAGAGTGGCTCATGCCTGAAATTCCAGCACTTTGGGCAGCTGAGGCAGGAGGATCGTTTGAGCCCAGGAGTTTGAGACCAGCCTTGGCAACATAGCAAGAGCCCATCTCTATTGAACAACTAGCCAGGGATGGTGGCGCACACCTGTACTCCCAGCTACTTGAGAGGCTGAGGTGGGAGGATCTCTTGAGCCCAGGAGTTCGAGGCTGCAGTGAGCCATGACAGCGTCACTGCATTCCAGCCTGGGTGACAGAGTGAGACCCCATCTCAAAAACAGAAAAGAATCCTACAGCAGGGACTGCGCCTCACTGCAACCCTACAGCAGGGACTGCGCCTCACTGCATCCCTACAGCAGGGACTGCGCCTCACTGCATCCCTAAGCAGGGACTGGGCCTCACTGCATCCCTACAGCAGGGACTGGGCCTC
>NW_020260718.1:0-3907 GCF_003255815.1 Theropithecus gelada
CTCCACTTGTTTATCCTTCATTTTCACAAAAACTTTATTTAAAAAAGGCCATACGCTGTGGCTCACACATGTAATCCCAGCACTTTGGGAGGCTGAGGCGGGTGGATCACGAGGTCAGGAGATCGAGACCATCCTAGCTAACATGGTGAAACCCCATCTCTACTAAAAATACAAAAAATTAGCCGGGTGTGGCTGCGGGCACCTATAGTCCCAGCTACTCAGGAGGCTGAGGCAGGAGAATGGCATGACCCCGGGAGGCGGAGTTTATAGTGAGCTGAGATCGTGCCACTGCACGCCAGCCTGGGCAACAGAGCAAGACTCCGTCTCAAAATAATTAAAAAAATAAAAATAAAAGTTACTTAGAATGTTTTAAAGCTTAAATTGGTAACACATGGGATGTAACAAAATTCTATAACCTCCAATTCCTCATTTCACTATTTTTTTTCTATAAGAAATGCTAAAGTGAGGCTGGGAGTAGTGGTTCATGCCCATAATCCCAGCAATTTGGGAGGCCGTGGTGGGCAGATCACTTGAGGTCAGGAGTTTAAAACCACCATAGCCAACATGGTGAAATCTCATCTCCACTAAACATGTAAAATTAGCCAGCTGTTGTGGCATGCACCTGTAATCTCAGCTATTCAGGAGGCTGAGGGAAGAGAATCGCTTGAACCCGGGAGGCAGAGGTTGCCGTGAGCCAAGATTGTACCACTGCACTCCAGCCTGGGCAACAGAGTGAGACTCCGTCTCAAAGAAAAAAAAAAAAAAGAAAAAAATGCTAAAGTCAGTACTTCAACTTTAAATAAAAGTAGACAGTAACTCAAACCCATGAAGAGGTATAAAGACTGCTAGTCTCTATATATAGGACAAAATATGAAAAAAATATTTTTGAAATTCACATTTGTACTCCAATTATCTCCAGATTTAAAATATAAATGTATGCAAATAACACTAAATATGTACATAATGTATAATTTTACTGACAAAAGTAAGGTGAGGTAAAGAGAAGCCCTGTGGAAAAGGAAAGTTTTTTATGAAATATTGGTAGGTTAGTATTGATTCAAAGTAAATTGTTATAACTTTATAAAATTGTATGTCATCCTCACAGCAACCACAAATATAGAATACACTTAAGAGGAAATGATATGGGAATCCCAATGTCACTGATAAAAATCATACAAACACACCAAAAAAAAATAGTAACTGTGGATATGAAAGACAAAGCCACAGACAGAAAGGAAAAACTGAAAATGGCAAAAGTCACATTTTCCCTGTCACTAATTCAATCATGCATCACATCACACCTGAGCTCTCTTCTGGAAGAGGCTTTATTAGGCAATTACATCTCTCTTTGTACAAACATGAGGGAATATAATTACATGAACCTGGATGGCATAGCTTACTATACATTAAAGCTATGACATAGAATATGGGGCCAGACACGGTGATTCACGCCTGTAATCCCAGCACTTTGGGAGGCCGAGGCAAGCAGATCACTTGAGGTCAGGAGTTTGAGACCAGCCTGGCCAACATGGTGAAACCCTGTCTCTACTAAAAATACAAGAATTAGCCAGGCATGGTGATATATGCCTATAATCCCAGCTACTTGAGAGGCCGAGGCAGGAGAATTGCTTGGACCAGGGAGGTTGCAGTGAGCCAAGATGACACCTCTGCACTCCAGCCTGGGCAACAGAGCGAGACTCTGACTCAAAAAAGAAATTTGTAAAATAAAAATATGGGTCCCAGGCTACAGACCTGTACAGCACGGTCCTGCACTGAATACCATGGGCAAGTATAGCACAATGGATAGTATTTACATATCCAAATATATTTTAACATGGAAATGGTACAATAAAATAAGCTATTAAGTTATGAAACTGCTGTTGTACATGTGATCTGTCATTGACCAAAATATTGTTATGTGTGCTGAGTAGGGAGGTGGGGCTGACTGGGGAGGCAGGGCTGAGACGGGTCCAGGTGAGGGCCGTGGGGCTCAGTGGGGAGATGGGGCTGAGGCGGGTCCAGGTGAGGGCCATGGGGCTGATGGGGAGGTGGGGCTGAGTGGGGAGGTGGGGCTGAGGTGGGTCCAGGTAAGGGCCGTGGGGCTGATGGGGAGGTGGGGCTGAGTGGGGAGGTGGGGCTGAGGCGGGTCCAGGTGAGGGCCGTGGGGCTGAGTGAGAAGGTGGGGCTGAGTGGGGAGGTGGGGCTGAGGCAGGTCCAGGTGAGGGCCGGGCCGTGGGGCTGAGTGGGGAAGTGGGGCTCAGTGGGGAGGTGGGGCTGAGACGGGTCCAGGTGAGGGCCGTGGGGCTGAGTGGAGAGGTGGGGCTGAGTGGGGAGGTGGGGCTGAGTGGGGAGGTGGGGCTGAGACGGGTCCAGGTGAGGGCCGTGGGGCTGAGTGGGGAGGTGGGGCTGAGTGGGGAGGTGGGGCTGAGGCAGGGCTGAGGCGGGTCCAAGTGAGGGCCAGGGATGGGGGTGAGGGGGAGGCGGGAGGCGGGAGGCGGGGCTGAGAGGGCCATGGGGCTGGGCAGGGAGGGCCACTGAGGGGGCTTGGGTCTGATGGGGGAGAGCAGAGAAGGCAGGCATTGATCTGAGGAGGGAGGTGGTCGGAGGGAAGCGTGGGTCTGTGAGGGGCATGGGCTTAAATGGATTAAATTTCTATTCCAAAAGCAAATCAATTGGCAGAGTAGATTTTTTAAATATAGGATCAAACTATATACTATCTAGAAGAAACTCAAAATTTTAGGACAAGTAGTTTAAAAGTAGATAGTCCATGGAAATTGTAACCAAAAGAGCTGTGATATTTATACTAGGATTAGACAAAATAAAATTTAGTCAAAAACTGACAAAAGACATTAAATATCAGCATACCGTAGATATTGCAGAGCTTCGGTTCCAGACTACCCCAATCAAGCAAATAACCCAATGAGTGACAAAAATTGAATTCCTAGTGCCTATAGAATGTTTACACTGTATTGTAATCTATTAGGTCTACAATGGCATTCTGTCTAAAGAAAATGTATATACCCTAATTTTAAAATACTTTATTATCAAAAGAGCCATCAGCAAAGGAAAATCTCTTTGCTGGTAGAAAGTGTTTCCTTGATGTTGACGGCTGACTCATTAGGGTAGTTATAAGGTTGGAGTTGCTGTGACAATGTCTTTCTAAAGGCAAAAATGAAGTCTGCTGCACTAACTGACGCTTCCTTTCCTGAAATATTTGTCACATTATGCTGTTTGATAGCACATTACCCCTAGCAGAACTTATTGCAAACTCAGTCAATTCTGTAATCCTGCCACTGCTTTAATTAAGTATGTGTATACAATATTCTAAATGCTTTGTCATTTCAACAATGCTCCCAGCATCTTCATCAGGAGTAGAATCCATTTCACCAGACACCTTTCTTTGCTCATCCATAAAAAGCTACTCATTTGTTAAAATGTATCAGGAGATTGCAACAATTCCGTAACATTCAAGCTCCAAGTCTAATTCTACTTCTCTTGCTATTTCCACCACATCTGCATTTACTCTCTCCACTGAAGTCTCGAATCCCTTAGTCATCCAGAAGGGTTGAAATCAATTTCTTCCAAAACTCCCAATAACGTTAATATTTGGCTCTCATCCCATGAATCATAGATGTTTCTAATGGCATTTAGAATACATCCCTCCTAGGTTTTCAATTTACTTTGTCTACATTCTTTGTAGGAATCACTATAGTGTAGCTACACGATCTTGGTAAGTCTGGATAACTTGCTGCTTCACCTGTCATTTGTTATGGAGATGGCTTCTTTCCTTCAACCTCGTAAACCAATCTCTGCTAGATTCCATGTTTTCCTCTGCAGCTTCCTCATCTCTATCAACCTCCAGACTAGTAGAGTGTTAGGGTGTGCTCTGGATTAGGCTTGTGGTGGA
>NW_020260719.1:0-3907 GCF_003255815.1 Theropithecus gelada
ACAGAAAGGCCTTACACAACTGAACATAGGTAATTTTTTTTTTTTTTGAGACGGAGTCTCACTCTGTTGCCCAGGCTGGAGTGCAGTGGTGTGATCTCTGTTCACACCATTCTCCTGCCTTAGCCTCCCAAGTAGCTGGGACTACAGGCACCCGCCACCACACCCGGCTAATTTTTTGTATTTTTTAGTAGAGACGAGGTTTCACCCTGTTAGCCAGGATGGTCTCGATCTCCTGACCTCGTGATCCGCCCGCCTCAGCCTCCCAAAATGCTGGGATTACAGGCATGAGCCACCACGCCTGGCTGAACACAGGTAATTTTCTTTCTAATAAAACCCAGAAAGAACACAAATGTCCATCAACAGGTAAATGAAAAAAAAAAAAAAAGTGTGGTATTTTCATACAATGGAACACTATTCAACAATAACAAGGAATGAATAATTAAAACACAAAAAAACATACTAAGGTGTGGGGTGAATCTCAAAATCTATACACTAAAAGAAGTGAAAGAAGTCAGACAAAAGAGACTCTAAGCTCTATGATTCCATTTCTATAAAAGCCTAGAAACTGCAAACTAATCTATAATGACTGAAAGCAGATCAGCATTTAGCTGCAGAAGTGGATGGCAAAAGGGAAGAATTGCAAGGAGACATGAGGAAAGCTGTAAGGATGGAAATGTTTTTTGTTAGTTTTTTTTTTTTTTTTTCTTGAGACAGAGTCTCGCTCTGCTGTCCAGATGGGAGTGCAAAGGCATGATCTCGGCTCACTGCAACCTCTGCCTCCCAGGTTCAAGCAATCTCCTGTCTCAGCCTCCCAAGTAGCTGAGATTACAGGCATGTGCCACCATGACCAGCTAATTTTTTGTATTTTTATTAGAGATGGGGTTTCACCATGTTGGCCAGGCTGGCCTCGAACTCCTGACCTCAGGTGATCCACCCAATTCGGCCTCCCAAAGTGCTAGGATTACAGGCGTGAGCTACCACGCCCAGCAAGGACGGAAATGTTTATGTTGATTGTGGTGATGGCTTCACAGGTGTATTCATATGTCAAAACTTATCAAATTGCACACTTTTAATGTGGGCAGTTTACTGTACTTCCATTACACCTCAATTTGGAGGAAAAAGAAACCAAACTGAGAGGCAGCACAGCACTGTGGTTAATGGCACAAATTCTGCAGCCAAACTGCCTAGGGTTCAAATCCCAGCTCCAATCCTTGCTAACTGTGTGGAGCTGATAAGTAATAAAGCACTCAAAACACCACCACCACATAGTAACTGCTATATGAAAACTTGCTATTATTACAATAGACTATTTAGAAATTGATCACAATGAAAACAGTACCTACCAAAATATTTGTGATGTAACCAGATTCATACTATAAAAAAAAGTCATAGTCTTAAACTTGTTAGAAAATGAAGCCAGGCACGGTGGTTCACAGCTGTGATCCCAGCACTTTGGGAGGCCAAAGTGGGAGGATCACCTGAGGTCAGGAGTTGGAGACCAGCCTGGCCAACATGGCAAAACCCCACCTCTACTAAAAATACAAAAATTAGCTGGGGGTGGTGGCACGTGCCTGTAATTCCAGCTACTCAGGAGGCTGAAGCAGGAGAATCGCTTGAGCCCAGGAGGCGGAGGTTGCAGTGAGCCGAGATCACACCATTGCACTCCAGCCTGGGCGACAGAGTGAGGCTACGTCTCAAAAAAAAAAAAAAATGAGATAAAAGATAGTTCAACTCAAAAAGAAAAAATAATTCAAAGGAATTTCAAAGAAAGATTTAATACAGATAAAAAGAAATTATTGAATTGACTAAATATAAGTAAAAATTAAGAGAACAATGAACCTAAACCAAATCTGCAATAAGCCAACACAAACACAAACTTAACCAAAGATTGGTGAGAAAAAACCAAAAGCAGTATCAGGATTAAGTAAAGAATATAACCACAGATAAAACAGATTATATTAAGCTCTAAGAGAATCTTTGGCCATGGGACTCAGCTGCTGGCAGGAGGCCACAAGGCTGTTTGAGTATCCTCACGACATGGCCGCTAATGTCCCCCAAAGTGAGCAATCCAAAAGAGAGAGCAAGGAGCAAGCCACCATGCCTTTGATGAAGCCATCTCTCAAGTGACATGCTGTCGCTTCTACCACACTCCATTCACTAGAGGTGAATCAGCCTATACTGAAGAGGAGAATTGGAATCCACCTTTGAAGGGAGAAACAGCAAAGAATTTGTGAGCATATTCTTTTTTACTCTTTTTTGTGAGCATATTCTAAACTTCCCACGGATGTCATCGAAGGAACACAGTATGATTTCATACAGAAACTGAACAGCCTTGACCTAGTAGTTCACACAGTAGCCAACAGATGTTGAATATTGCTGTGCTTCTCTTAAAGATTTAAATACCACATAGCTCCCCCGGAGTATACAGTTTGGGAAACGATGCCCTTTCCACCGCAGAGTGCAAGCTTTCCAGGTGGTGCATCAGGGGATAGCTTTCCCAACCAGAGTGAAAAGGAATAAAGGAGGATGCTTTCTGCTGTTTGGAATGGCTTGACACTATCCAGGACACATTCCAGGAGAGCTGAATGACTCATACCCTGAGTTCTTATGCCAAGGAACTGTAAGATCTTTGCTTGAGAAAGCATGCAACAAACTCTAGCTTCCAAACAGCCATTCCAATCCACTGAAACCTCTCATCGTGTCAGCTGCTGTTGGTCAAGTGCTACAGAGAGGTCATACACAGATCATTTTGCTAGAAGCAAACTGCTTTACTTCACCAAGAAGTAAATATAATCCTTTCCTTGTGGACTCAGATTTGTTATGCTTTGTTGAGCTAACAGTCGTATTCTTTCTCTTCCCACTTGGTCAGTCAGTATCTTTATAAACTTTTATCTTTTATTCTTTTTTATTAGGGTTTAATAGACCAAAATTACATAGAGTTAATGTATGACATGTTTTGATATATGTATACATTATGAAATGGTTATAAGCTCATTAACATATATATCATTTCATATATTTAAAGATATCTTAATAATAAAAAAGCAAATTTCTACTTTGTTTACATTTTCAGATACTTTCATACTTCGAGAAAAGCTGCAGAGCATCCCTATGCCCTTTACTCATCTTCCCCTATTATTAACACAGCTTATATAACCCCGGTACAATGATCAAAACTAGGTAACTAGGTAATACATACAATACCAATGCCATTCACTAATTATAGGCCCCATTTTGCTAATTGTACCAGTAATACCCTTTCTGTGGCCAGAATCCAACTGAGGATTCTACACTGCATTCGGTGTCATTCTCACCCAATCTGTAATACTTCCTAAATCACTCTTGTTTTTCATAACGTTGACATGTTTGAGAAACACTCTGGCTGATTATTTTGAGAAATGTTCCTCAATTTGGGTCTGATGTTTTCTCATGATTAGACTGAGCTTATGCATTAATGGCAAAAATCCTATAGAAGAGCCAGGCAGAGTGGCTCATGCCTGAAATTCCAGCACTTTGGGCAGCTGAGGCAGGAGGATCGTTTGAGCCCAGGAGTTTGAGACCAGCCTTGGCAACATAGCAAGAGCCCATCTCTATTGAACAACTAGCCAGGGATGGTGGCGCACACCTGTACTCCCAGCTACTTGAGAGGCTGAGGTGGGAGGATCTCTTGAGCCCAGGAGTTCGAGGCTGCAGTGAGCCATGACAGCGTCACTGCATTCCAGCCTGGGTGACAGAGTGAGACCCCATCTCAAAAACAGAAAAGAATCCTACAGCAGGGACTGCGCCTCACTGCAACCCTACAGCAGGGACTGCGCCTCACTGCATCCCTACAGCAGGGACTGCGCCTCACTGCATCCCTAAGCAGGGACTGGGCCTCACTGCATCCCTACAGCAGGGACTGGGCCTC
>NW_020260720.1:0-1694 GCF_003255815.1 Theropithecus gelada
GGGATCCGAAATATCTGTTCTCAGATGCCACAGAAATAAGGCTAGCAAAGAGATCCACGAAATACAGATGTAAGTCTGTGAGATGAATTAACAGAACACTAAGCAGTTTCTCACCAACTTCTTTCCAGATTTCAGCTGAGGATATTTCCTTTTTCACCATAGCCCACTATGGGCTTCCAAATATCACTTTGCCAATTCCACAAGAACTGACTTAGCGAAAGGCTTCTTGAGGGGAAAGCTGTAACACTGTGAGATGATTTCACAGAACACAAAGAAGATTCTCAGAAAGCTTCTTTCTCTTTGTTTTCGGAGGATATTTCCTTTGCCCTATAGTCTTCAAAGGGATCCGAAATATCTGTTCTCAGACTCCACAGAAATAAGACTAGCAAAGAGATCCACGAAATACAGATGTAACTGTGTGAGAAGAATTAACAGAACACTCAGCAGTTTCTCAGAGACCTTCTTTCCAGATTTCATCTGGGGATATTTTCTTTTTCACCATAGCCTTCTATGGGCTTCCAAATATCACTTTGCCAAATCCAGAAGAACTGTCTTAGTGAAAGGTTTCTTGAGGGGAAAGGTGTAACTGTTTGAGATGATTTCACAGAACAGAAAGAAGTTTCTCCGAAAGCTTCTTTCTCTTTCTTATCGGAGCATATTTCCTTTGGCCCTATAGTCTTCAAAGGGATCCGAAATATCTGTTCTCATATTCCACAGCAATAAATCTAGCAAAGAGATCCACGAAATACTGATGTAACTCTGTGAGATGAATTAACAGAACACTAAGCAGTTTCTCAGAAAGCTTCTTTCCAGATTTCAACTGAGGATATTTCCTTTTTCACCATAGCCCTCTATGGGCTTCCAAATACCACTTTGCCAATTCCACAAGAAGCGACTTAGTGAAAGGCTTGTTGAGGGGAAAGCTGTAACTCTGTTAGATGATTTCACAGAACACAAAGAAGTTTCTAAGAAGGCTTCTTTCTCTTTGTTATCGGAGGATATTACCTTTGGCCCTATAGTCTTCAAAGGGATCCAAAATATCTGTTTTCAGATTCCACAGACATAAGGCTAGCAAAGAGATCCATGAAATAGAGATGTAACTCTGTGAGATGAATTAACAGAACACTAAGCACTTTCTCAGAAAGCTTCTTTCCAGATTTCAGCTGAGGATATTTCCTTTTTCACCATAGCCCTCTAGGGGCTTCCAAATATCACTTTGCCAATTCCACAAGAATTGTCTTAGCGAAGGCTTCCTGAGGGGAAAGCTGTAACTCTGTGAGATGATTTCACAGAACACAAAGAAGTTTCTCAGAAAGCTTCCTTTTCTTTGTTACCGGAGGATATTTCCTTTGGCCCTATAGTCCTCAAACTGATCCGAAATATCTGCTCTCAGATTCCAGAGAAATAAAGCTAGCAAAGAGATCCACGAAATACAGATGTAACTCTGTGAGTGGAAGTCACACATCACAGAGCAGTTTCTCAGAAAGCTTCTATCCAGATTTCAGCTGAGGATATTTCCTTTTTCACCATAGCCCTCTACGGGCTTCCAAATATCACTTTGCCAATTCCACAAGAACTGACTTAGCGAAAGGCTTCTTGAGGGGAAAGCTGTAACTCTGTGAGATGATTACACAGAACAGAAAGAAGTTTCTCAGAAAGCTTCTTTCTCTTTGTTACCGGAGGATATTTCCTTT
>NW_020260720.1:1731-3907 GCF_003255815.1 Theropithecus gelada
TTTTCACCATAGCCCTTAGAGGGCTTCCAAATATCACTTTGCCAATTCCACAAGAACTGACTTAGCGAAAGGCTTCTTGAGGGGAAAGCTGTAACTCTGTGAGATGATTACACAGAACAGAAAGAAGTTTCTCAGAAAGCTTCTTTCTCTTTGTTACCGGAGGATATTTCCTTTAGCCCTATAGTCTTCAAAGGGATCCGAAATATCTGTTCTCAGATTCCACAGAAATAAGGCTAGCAAAGAGATCCAAGAAATACAGATGTAACTCTGTGAGATGAATTAACAGAACACTAAGCAGTTTCTCAGAAATCTTCTTTCTAGATTTCAGCTGAGGATATTTCCTTTTTCACCAGAGTCCTCTATGGGCTTCCAAATATCACTTTGCGAATTCCACAAGAACTGTCTTAGCGAAACGCTTCTTGAGGGGAAAGCTGTAACTCTGTGAGATGATTTCACAGAACACAAAGAAGTTTCTCAGAAAGCTTCTTTCTCTTTTTTACTTGAGGATTTTCCTTTGGCCCTGTAGTCTTCAAAGGGATCCGAAATATCTGTTCTCAGATTCCACAGAAATAAGGCTAGCAAAGAGATCCATGAAATACAGATGTAACTCTGTGAGATGAATTAACAGAACACTAAGCAGTTTCTCATATATCTTCTTTCCAGATTTCATCTGAGGATATTTTCTTTTTCACCATAGCCCTCTATGGGCTTCCAAATATCACTTTGCCAGTTCCACAAGAACTATCTTATCGAAAGGCTTCCTGAGGGGAAAGCTGTAATTCGGTGAGATGATTTCACAGAACACAAAGAAGTTTCTCAGAAAGCTTCTTTCTCTTTGTTATCGGAGGATATTTCCTTTCGCCCTATAGTCTTCAAAGGGATCCGAAATATCTGTTCTCAGATTCCACAGAAATAAGGCTAGGAAAGAGATCCAGGAAGTACAGATGTAACTCTGTGAGATGAATGAAGAGAACACTAAGCAGTTTCTCAGAAAGCTTCTTTCCAGATTTCAGCTGAGGATATTTCCTTTTTCACCATAGCCCTCTAAGGGCTTCCAAATATCACTTTGCCAATTCCACAAGAAGTGTCTTAGCGAAAGGCTTCTTGAGGAGAAAGCTGTAACTCTGTGAGACGATGTCACAAAACACAAAGAGGTTTCTCAGAAAGCTTCTTTCTCTTTGTTATCGGAGGATATTTCCTTTGGCCCTATAGTCTTCAAAGGGATCCGAAATATCTGTTCTCAGTTTCCACAAAAATGAGGCTAGCAAAGAGATCCACGAAATACAGATGTAACTCTGTGAGATGAATTAACAGGACACTAAGCAGTTTCTCAGAAAGCTTCTTTCCAGATTTCATCTGAGGATATTTCCTTTTTCACCATAGCCCTCTATGGGCTTCCAAATATCGCTTTGNGCCCTCTATGGGCTTCCAAATATCACTTTGCCATTTCCACAAGAACTGTCTTAGCGAAGGCTTCCTGAGGGGAAAGCTGTAACTCTGTGAGATGATTCCACAGAACACAAAGAAGTTTCTCAGAAAGCTTCTTTCTCTTTGTTACCGGAGGTTATTTCCTTTGGCTCTATGGTCTTCAAAGGGATCCGAAATATCTGTTCTCAG
Source organism: Theropithecus gelada (assembly GCF_003255815.1). NCBI lineage: Eukaryota > Metazoa > Chordata > Mammalia > Primates > Cercopithecidae > Theropithecus > Theropithecus gelada. The sequence continues at coordinate 3,349 of NW_020260720.1, forward strand.
ATTCCACAGAAATAAGGCTAGCAAAGAGATCCATGAAATACAGATATAAGTCTGTGAGATGAATTAACAGAAAAGTAAGCACTTTCTCAGAAATCTTCCTTCCAGATTTCATCTGTGGAAATTTCCTTTTTCACCGTAGCCCTCTATGGGCTTCAAAATATCACTTTGGCAATTCCACAAGAAGTGTCTTTGCGAAAGGCTTCTTGAGGGGAAAGCTGTAACTCTGTGAGGTGTTTTCACAGAACACAAAGAAGTTTCTCAAAAAGCTTCTTTCTCTTTGTTATCGGAGGATATTTCCTTTCGCCCTATAGTCTTCAAAGGGATCCGAAATATCTGTTCTCAGATTACACAGAAATAAGGCTAGCAAAGAATTCCACGAAATACAGATGTAAGTCTGTGAGATGAAATAACAGAACACTAAGCAGTTTCTCAGAAAGCTTCTTTCCAGATTTCATCTGAGGATATTTCCTTTTTCACCGTAGCCCTCTATGGGCTTCAAAATATCACTTTGGCAATTCCACAAGAACTGTCTTAGGGAAAGGCTTCTTGAGGGGAAAGC
>NW_020260721.1:0-3906 GCF_003255815.1 Theropithecus gelada
GACGATGTCACTTGAACCCAAGAGCTGGAGGTAGCAGTGAGTCAAGACCATGCCACAGCAATCCAGACTGGGTGACAGATGATGCTCTGTCACATTAAAAAGAAAAAGAAAGAAAGAAAGAAAAGAAAAAGAAAAAATCTCTGTCAGTTAGCGTGGTAATGAATGTCGTGCAAAGATGATACACCTTTGTTTCCCTGTTTTATGATATTTTATTGTTTTCTGAGTCAGGGTCTCACTCTTTCGTCCAGGCTGGAGTGCCGTGGCACAATCAAGGCCCAGTGTGAGCCCAGCCTCTCAGGCTCAACAGAACCTCCTGTCTCAGCCTCCGCAGTGGCTGAGCATATGGGTGCACCCCACCGCCAAGGCTAATTTCTGTTTGTTTGTTTTGTTTGAGACAGGACTTCTCAATGTTGTCCAGGCTGGTCTTCAACTCCTCGGATCAAGGGATTTGCCCAGCTCAGCCTCCCCAAATTTTGGGATTACAGTCGTGAGCTCCTGGCCCAATGTCTTGTTTTGAATTACAATCTAAGAATAACTCATACTATATGTAAATTTCCCACACTTTACCATTGTGTATTATGAACAGCAAGTATCAACTATCTATGAAATCTGAAGTCAGCCGCATGAATGCCACTTTAATCATAAGTGAAATGTAATTTTCCGAAGAATTAGATCAATGTTTTGGTGGGCCTCTGACAAATTCTACAGTTGTGACACCCATCCCTTGTTGAGGTAACTTGGAAATTGTTTGGGTAGTTAATCAACGTTGTGGTATGCTTAGGACCAAGAACCTTATATGTAACTTTACATAAATGAATCCCATTTAGAATAATGTACCAAAAGTAACAGAGAAATCATTGTCTTGCAGTGCGACTACGGAAAGTAGGCCCAAATTTAGTCAATGTTTCGCTTGAAAATGCTACCTGTTGAGGATACATTTTCTGTTTCAGGACAATCTTATCCTACTTTGACTTTTCTAACTATGAAAGTATTTAAACAACTGTTAAAACCCCCTTAAAATCACACTAATATAGCTCCCTGTATACTAGGGTCCAGAATTATCCAACTTTTATCCAACATACTGTCAAAAAGACCGATCAAAGGAAACAGTGGCTGTCATTCATTGAGTAACTGTCATTCTGGAGTTCCTATCCTGCTTCACTGAACTGTTTTGTCCTGAGCCAATGCTGAAGTACCTTACAGTACAGACACAATCGAGTGTTATGCATCTTAGGCAAACTGCTCACTTTTTATTATTACAATACGGATTGTAGGAAGAACACAAACCTTTGAACATAATATGAATTCCTTCTCCATGAGTCAAGTGTTCTTTGCAAGCCTCAATCTCTGAGCCTCGGTTTTCTTATTTATACAATGGGGCTAACATCCTTTTACAAAGGGACCTTATTCACGGTGTTTTAAGTTCGGGTAACTTGGCACTCTACACTCAATTAATGGGTGCTTACAACACTGTGGACACCATGGCTGAGAAGATCATACAGCAACATTCTAAGAAGATCAAATTAAACTAGTGAAATAATGTACATTTTTATACAACAAATTAACTGTTTTCAAGTGATTTAGTAAGGACTGTATTTTCAAGCATACAAAATCCATCTCGAGGAACAAAATAAGATTCCTTATATCCAGGGACAGCATGAAGATGCAAACTATACTCTCCCCTTTCCTGCCAAGTTTGAGCAAATGTTTGGTATCTTTTCCTAATGTTCTCTTTCCTCCTGTTACTGCTCATGGCATAGGGCACGACACATAGACCTTTTCCCGCCCCACAGACATGCTTTCTTTCCCTTCCCAGCACCTTGGATCTCAGCTCTATCTTGATCTTCTTCTGTCTCCTGAACAGGTGTAGGATCCCGACTTTCAGCTGCTGGTTCCTCTTCTTGGGGCTCTCCATTACTGCGCTCCTGGGACTGGCTCTGTGTGTGTGTGTGTCCGTGTGTGTATGTGCAGATAAAGAGTTTTGCTATTAAAACATGTCAATAACATAAATATACAGAATTCATAGATACTTCTTATCATAAGTACGTCTAGAGGCATTTCTCTAACACTACCCCGTATACCTATTCTTCATAACATTATTCTTTCCTCAGAGAGGTTACTCAAAGATAGATATCCTCAAGGACTTTGGAAGCCATTTTAGTCTATGTTGGGATGAATGAGTGTAATCTGTTCTGAATAAGCATGAGGAGGAAGTTGTGGACAAAATCTGGGCACACACGATCATCCATCCACACAAAACCCAAATATCATCCTCTGGACTAATCTTTCCTTCATGGGATGCCATGATCATTTTTTGTCAACATGGGAGACAATTATGAATGGGAGGCCATAAACAATGGACTACCATTCTGATAGTCCAACAACACTATCAGAAAAATAACTTTCTGCTAAGAGAAAACATCGAATGTTAAGACATTCATAAGCAGAGGCGCAATGAACTCAGGAGGTTATGAACTTCTTCTTGGTATAGGCCTATATGTTTATCTTCCTCATCAACACGTATTTCACTCTCCAAGCAGAATACTGTGATTGGCAACATGCACTTCACAGGACAACTAGATTCCACCACTTTCATGGTCAAATGTTAACTTGGTCATTTTTTTTTTTTTTTTTTTTAATTTAGAAATACTCTGAAAATCCCGGGGCAAGTATGAGTGTGTGCAACTTTTGAAACGAATGCTTGCAAAGTCACTTAAGTAGGTCTAGCTGGCGGAGCAATGTCTTAAGGCTCCCGGCAGAAAACACAGGGTCTTTCCCATGGGGTTGGTTTCGCAACTGGACACTCCATCAGGGAGACAAGTAGGAAATTACAGCTAGAGAATTAAAATTGAAGTGATGGCGAATTTTGTCACATAATGATTTGCTAGGCCCCTCGTCCCCACCCCGACCCAAATCACTTTTTTAGGAACTCAGAGCCCCACCCATTGGAATCTCCACAGTGGAGTTGAGAATTTGCTACAAAGTAGTGATCACTCCTCAAAGGACACCTGTACCAGGCAGTCTACAGACCTCGGGGCTGCAGTCACTAGCCCGCAGCGTTCCCCGTCTCCAGGACCCTTCCATACCGCTCATGCCATCCCTCCCCTGGTCCCGTCTGGGGAGTCTGGAATCTTCTGTCGGGGTTACAGGTTCATCTGGGACTCGGATACCTCCACCAGCACCCCAGCATCGCCCCAGCTTCACCTGAGCCCCTCCACTCCTCAGCCTGCCTTCCTCCCTAGTTATGGCCATGACAAGACAATGGGTGCAGCGTCGCACGAAAGGGACGACAACTTCGAGGCCCTTCTCACCCTGAGTCACCAAACATGCGACCCTCCGGAAGCCCGCTGGTTCCTCCTCACTCTCACTCACACTTCAACTCCCAGTTGGATCGGCCTGTGAACCTACCCGCTGTGTCTCAGTAGGAGAGAAAGACTCCAGACCTCACGGACCCCAGCTGCTGGCTCACAGCTCCGCGGAGTTCCCCAGACTGGCTAACGGGCCGATGGGAAGACGCCCAGTGAACATGCGCATGGAGGCGGGCACTAAAGGAGCATGCGCAGTGAGGTCCCCTCTTGCCTTAAGGGTTGTGGTGCCCCTCCTTATCCCGCCTGGTCCTGTCCTGTGCTCCCCCTCAGGTCCCCATTAATGACTTTGGAATCACTCCTCTCTGTGTGTGAGTTGCCCCCCACCCAGGATTCAAATACCTCAAATAATGTCAACTTTCTAAACTCACCCCATGGCCGGGCACAGTGGCTCACCCCTGTAATCCCAGCACTTTGGGGGGCCAAGGCGGGTGGATCATGAGGCCAAGAGATCGAGACCATCCTGATCAACATGGTGAAACCCCGTCTCTACTGAAAATACAAAAATTAGCTGGGTGTGGTTACGTGGGCCTGTACTCCC
>NW_020260722.1:0-3905 GCF_003255815.1 Theropithecus gelada
AGCCTGCAGCAGAGCGAGCTGGTGGACCTGTACATCCAGGTGAGTGGTAAGGGATGCAGGAGGACCCCTGTGCTGTTCACTCTCTGTCCATCCACCCATCCATTCATCATCCTTCCATCATCTCTTTACCTGTTCCTTCCATCCATCCATCCATCCATCCATCATCCATCCATCCATCATTCATCCATCCTTTTATCATCCATCTATTCACCCGTCTATCCATCCATTCACCTGTCCATCCACCCGTCCATTCATCCTTCCATCATCTGTTTACCTGCTCATCCTTCCATCCATCCATCCTTCCATCATCCATCCATTCATTCACCTGTTCGTCTTTCCACGCATCCATCCATCCATCATCCATCCCTCCGTCCATCCATCCATCTATCATCCATCCATTCACCTGTGCATCCATCCATTCACCTGTTCATCCAGCCATTCACCGGTTCATCCATCCATCCCTCCTTCCATCTATCTTTCCATTATCCATCCAACTGTTCATCGTTCTATCCATCCATGTATCCATCATTCTTCTGTTCACCTCTTTGTCCATCCATTCACCTGTTCGCCCATCCTTCCATCCATCCTTCCATCCATCTTTCCATTATCCATCCCACCATCTTCCATCCATCCATGATCCATCCATTCACTTGTCCATCCATCCATCCATCCATTCATTCATCATCCATCCTTTTATCATCCATCCATTCACCTGTTCATCCATCCCTCCATTCTTCCATCATCCATTCACCTGTTCATTCTTCCATCCATCCATCATCCATCCATCCTTCCATCATTCATCCACTCACCTGCTCATCCATCCATCCATCCTTCTGTCATCCATCCATTCACCTGTTCATCCTTCCATTCACCTGTTCATCCTTCCACTCATCCATCCATCATCCATCCATCCGTCCATCCATCATTCATCCATTCTTTTATCATCTATTAATTCAGCCACCATCCTTCCACCTGTTCGTCCATTCATCCATCCATCCTTCCATCATCCATCCATTCACCTGTTCATCCTTCCATCCATCCATCATTCCTCCATCCATCCATTTATCCATTCATCCATATATCCATCCATCCATTTATCCATTCATCCATATATCCATCCATCCATCCATCTATCATCCATCTATCCTTCCATCATCCATCCACTCACCTCTTGTTCATCCTTCCATCCATCCTTTTATCCATTCATTCATCCATCCATCCTTCCATCATCCATCCATCTTTCCATCATCCATCCTTCCATCATCCATCCATTCATCTGTTCATCCTTCCATCCATCCATCCATCTGTTTATCCATCCATCCATCCATCATCCATCATCCATCCATCCATCTGTCCATTCATCCATCCATCCTTTTATCATCCATCCATTTATCATCCATCCATTCACCCATCTATCCACCCATTCACCTGTTCATCCATCCATCCGTCCATTCATCCTTCCATCAACCATCCATTCNATCCGTCCATTCATCCTTCCATCAACCATCCATTCACCTGTTCATCCTTCCGTCCTTCCATCCATCCACCTGTTCATCCTTCCATCCATCCACCTGTTCATCCTTCCATCCATCCACCATTCATCCATCCATCCATTTATCCATTCGTCCATTTATCCATTCACCTATATATCCATCTATCATCCATCCATCCTTCCATCAATGATCCACTCACCTCTTGTTCATCCTTCCATCCATCCATCATTCATCCATCTATCCATTTATCCATTCATCCATCCATCCATCCATCCATCCTTCCATCATCCATCCATTCATTTGTTCATCCTTCCATCCATCCACCATTCATCCATCCATCCATTTATCCATTCGTCCATTTATCCATTCACCTATATATCCATCTATCATCCATCCATCCTTCCATCAATGATCCACTCACCTCTTGTTCATCCTTCCATCCATCCATCATTCATCCATCTATCCATTTATCCATTCATCCATCCATCCATCCATCCTTCCATCATCCATCCATTCATTTGTTCATCCTTCCATCCATCCATCATCCATCCATCATCCATCCATCCATCATCCATCCATCTGTCCATTCATCCAACTGTCCATTCATCCATCCATTATTCATCCATCCTTTTATCCATCCATTCACCCGTCTATCCATCCATTCACCTGTTGTTCCATCCATCTGTCCATTCACCCTTCCATCATCCATCCATTCACCTGTTTATCCTTCTATCCATCCATCATCCATCCACATATCCATTTATCCATTCATCCATCCATCCATCATCCATCCATGCTTCCATCAACCATCCATGTTTCCATCATCCATCCATCCACCTGTTTATCCTTCCATCCATCCATCATCCATCCACCCATCCATTCATCCATCCATCCATCCATCCATCCATCCATCCATCCATCATCCATCCATCCTTCCATCATCCATCTTTTCTCCAATCCATCCATTCACTGTTCGTCCATCCATCCATCATTCATCCATCCACCCACCAATCTACCTATTAATCCATCCCTCCATTCATCTATCTGTCCATTTGTTTATCCATACATTCGTCTACCACCATCTATCCATCCATATGCACATACGTCATCTACCCTCCACCCATCCATACATTATCTACCCACCCATACATACATACAGACATACACACATCATTCCACCCACCCAGCCACCCATCCATCCATCCATCCATCCATCCATCCATCCATCCATCCCAGCATTCATCTATCCACACACCCATCCATCCATCTGTGTGTCTACATCTCCTCATCCATTCATCCATCCATCCACTCATTCCTAAGCCACTGCTGAGCACCTGTTGTGTGCCTTTTCCCTTCCTCCAATTGGTTCCCTCACATCCTCCCCCAGTGGCCAGCATCTTCTCCCTGAGGGCAGAGGCGCGGCCCCTCACAGTGCCCAGCACCTGCTGGTATACAGCACATGCTCAAATAATGGGACCACTCAGTTAACACACAGAAGAACTTGCTCCAAGCGACACGTGGCACATCTCCTTACAAAATGAATCTATCATAGTGGCGTTTTCAGAGGCTTTCCCAAACACAATGTGATCTGGAACAAATTGTGAAGCCCACGAGCCTGGTGAAGCTTTCATTATTGACCACCTGCTGTATATCTCCTTGAGCTGAGGAGAGGGATCAAGAGCTCATGGCCAAGAGGGGACCAGGCCCACCCACAAACACTGTTGATGTGGCAGGGATGTGGCAACGCAGAAAGGAGCCAGGGGATGGGCTCCCAGCAATCTGGGGACCACGGAGACTGCTTTGAGTACAGGGGGAGTAGGCTAGGGCTCGCCCTGGTGGTAGGATTCACAGGTGTCGGGCTCCTGGGCTGCAGCTGCTCAGTCATCTCCTGGCACTCAGGTGCATCAGTTCATTGTCCTCATGCCAGTGGTGGGGGCAGCCCTAATGCACAGGGTCTGAAAAATGCTCAGGTGTACCTGTAGTGTGTGAGAGGAAGGAGGCTGGCAAATGTGGGTGTGGCCACCTCACCCGGTGTGGGTCTTGAGGGAACTTCTGTCTCCTTTCAGGTGGCACAGAATGTGGTCCTGTACACAGGTGACTCCAACTTGGGGCTGGAGCTGTTTGAGGCAGCTGGAGACATCTTCTTCAGTGGGGCCTGGGAGCGGGAGAAAGCCGTGTCCTTCTACCAGGTGAGCTGGCCTGTGGGCTGATGTGGGTGGGCCTCAGTGGGGCACCTGGAGGGCTGAGGCACAGGTGTGGCAGGGCAGAGGCCTCCCACCTGGAGGCAGGGCCACCCATGCACATGCTTAGTTTCCAAGTGGTCTCACCGGGCATGATATTGACCATGCCCCTGCCCGGGACAAACGCTCGGGGCCTGGACGTGACAATGGCTCTACCCTTGTACCTGATGAT
>NW_020260723.1:0-9481 GCF_003255815.1 Theropithecus gelada
ACAGAGTCTGGCTCTGTTGCCCAGGCTGGAGTGCAGTGGCGCATCTCAGCTCACTGCAAGCTCCACCTCCTGGGTTCAGGTCATTCTCCAGCCTCAGCCTCCCAAGTAGCTGGGACTACAGACACCTGCCACCACGCCCAGCTAATTTTTTTTTGTATTTTTAGTGGAGACAGGGTTTCACCATGTTCGCCAGGATGGTCTCGATTTCCTGACCTCGTCATCCACCTGCCTCGGCCTCCCAAAGTGCTGGCATTACAGGCGTGAGCCACCACCCCTGGCCAGCTCTTGACCTTTTTAAAGGCTTACAACTTTAACGGGTCCACGTGAAAGGGTCGTGATAAATGAGCAAGTGTGAGAAACGTGACTGGGGGCTACATGCATCAGCTAACAGAACAAAAAGTTTTACAATGCTTTTTTCATACAGTGTTTGGAATTTACAGATGACACAAGTAGTTTAGGTCAGGGGTTAATGTTATTATTATCACTTTTTTTTCAACTCCTAGGGCCGGGTGGTGGTGTCAAGGTTGTCTGGCTATTTATCTTACTTTTTTGTTTTTTTGTTTTTTTTTTTTTCTCCAACTTTTTGCTTTCTCTCTTTCCTGCTGTCTTGTGAACTAAGCAAGGTGGGGGTAGGAGGACAGCAGGAGTAGTAGTGGTCTCCTTCCTTAGCACGATCTGGGCTCACTGCAACCTCCGCCTCCTGGGTTCAAGCGATTCTCCTGCCTGAGCTTCCCAAGTACCTGGGACTACAGGTATGTGCCCCCACGCCGGGCTAATTTTGTATTTTTAGTAGAGATGGTGTTTCACCATGTTGGTCAGCCTGGTCTAAACTCCTGACCTCAGGTGATCCACCCACCTCAGCCTCCCAAAGTGCTGTGATTACAGGCCTGAGCCACCGCGCCTGGCCAGAGTTTGTAGATTTTCAATGGAAACTGGGTTTGGCTGCGAGCTGTGACAGTTGCAGATCTCTTAAGTATCCTTATGTTGCAGTGATGCTAAAAGTGGCAGATCATTCAGGCCAAGTAAAGACCAAGTCCTTTGAAATGATAGTTCCACAGTTTCAGAATTTCGACAGACAATTCAAGGAGATTGCTGCAGCTATTGAAGCTATGTGAAATGGATTATTTGGTAGATAAATTACTATCATTCTAAAGTCATGGACTTCACTTTCTGCAACAAAACTGCATAAGAATGAAATATTTATTGAATGAAAATTGCACTTTTGTTTTTTTTTTTTCTTTTTTTTGAGATGGAGTTTTTCTCTTTGTTGCCCAGGCTGGAGTGCAGTGGTGGGATCTTGGCTCACTGCAACCTCTGCCTCCCGGGTTCAAGCGATTCTCCTGCCTCAGCCTCCTGAGTAGCTGGGATTACAGGTGCCCGCCACCACACACCACTAATTTTTGTATTTTTAGCAGAGATGGGGTTTCACCATGTTGGCCACACTGGTCTCGAACTCCTGACCTCAGGTGATCCACCCGCTTCGGCCTCCCAAAGTGCTAGATTACAGACAGGAGCCACCACGTCCAGCTGCTTTTCCATTTTTAAAAATAATTTAAAAAATTTAGGCCCCCCTCCCCAAAAAAAAGATAATAGCGGCCAGGCTCATTGGCTCATGCTTGCAATCCCAGCACTTTGGGAGGGTGGTTGGATCGCTTGAGCTCAGGCGTTTGAGACCAGCCTGGGCAACAAACATGGCGATACCCTCATCTCTATTTAAAAAAAAAAAAGATAATAGCCATAGTAATTTTTAAAAACTGTGTAGCACTGGCACAAGAATAAATAAGTACCCAATGGAACAGAATCCAGAATCCAGAAACAGACCTGAGTGTGAATGGAAATTTCATATATGATATGGTATTTGAATTAATGAGTTGTTTAGTGGGTAATCTTGAGAAAACTGACTTACAGTATGTTGGAAAAATAAAATTGGATTATAACTCACACAGTTACAAATTTCCAACAGATAAGATACCAAAAAGTCAAAGATGAAACCATGAAGCTAATAGACAAAAATTCAGAATAACATTTTTGTTACCTTGAGGTGGGAAAGAATTTTTAAAATAGAAGATTGTAAAGCCTTACAGCAAAGAGGAAAAATAAATGGATGAATCTGAGCAACTCGATATGAAAGTCTTCAATGACGCACACCATGAACAAAGTTAAGAGATAATAACAAGGAGAAGGTATGATATCTAAAACAAACAAGGGACTTATAACTAGATTCTAGAATATACAAGGAACTTCTGAAATTAGAAAGAAAAAAAAATACCTAATAGAAAAAAATGGGTAAAGAATGTGAATAGTCCAACTTAAGAAGGGGAAAGCTAAGTAGCTAAAAATATGAAGACATGATGAACCTCACTAGTAACCAGAGAAATGCAAATAAAATGGCGAGATACCAATTTATATCTTTGGTAAACATTAGAAAGTTATGTCTTGGGTAACATATAGGCAAATGAGAGGCCAGGCACAGTGACTCATGCATGTAATCCCAGCACTTTGGGAGGCCGAGGCAGGTGGATCACATGAGGTCAGGAGTTTGAGACCAGCTTCATGAACATGGTGAAATCCCATCTCTAGTAGAAATACAAAAATCAGCCAGGCATGGTGGTGCGTGCCTATAACCCCACCTACTCAGGAGGCTGAGGCAGAAGAGTCACTTGAACCTGGGAGGCGGAGGCTGCAGTGAGCCGAGATCATGCCACTGCACTCCAGCCTAGGTGACAGAGCGAGACTCTGTCTCAAAAAAATAAAATAAAATAAAATAAAACATAGGCAAATGGGAAACAGGGACAGCTGATGTGAAACAGGTACAGCACATTGGGAAGCAACCTGGAAGTATTTAAGTAACCGTATGCTTTAAGATTCAGCAGTCCTTCTAACTATATACCTAAGAGAAACTAGCACCTAGGTCTATAAGGAGACATGTATCAGAATATTCATGACAGGACTGTGTGTGATGGTGAGAATCGGAGGCAGTCCAGATGTCCATCACTAATGCATAGATTTACTTAGGCTTGGTTTACTGATGCAAAACAGAGAGAGTAAAAATACCTGTTTTCACAAAAACAGTGAAAAGGGAGTAGGAAACAGCATAAAATTCATAGCAGAAACCCATTTCTGCAAATACACAATATTGCATTTTGTTAAATAAACACACTCTCACATACACAAACACTGATACCTTTTATATCTCCAGGTTAAATTTTTTTTTCTTTTTGAGATGGAGTCTCTGTCTGTCACCCAGACTGGAGTACAGTGGTGTGATCTCAGCTTACTGCAACCTCCCACTCCTGGGTTCAAGTGATACTCCCACCTCAGCCTCCTGAGTAGGCTGGGATTACAGGCACCCACCATCATGCCCAGCTAATTTTTTTGTATTTTTGTAGAGACGGGGTTTCACCATGTTGGCCGGGCTGGTGTTGAACTCCTGACCTCAGGTGATCCACCTGCCTGGGCCTCCCAAAGTGCTGGGATTACAGGCGTGAGCCACTGTGCCTGGCCTAATATTTTTAGAAATAATATGTATATTTAAAAAACAGACTAAATATACAAAACTGAGTGCATTTTAGGGGAGAGGAATTGGTGTTAAGAATGGGAGATGAGGAGAAAATAATGAAAAACTATAACAGAACAGGGATCTTACCCAATCAGTGATTATAATGTGCAGTAGGGCTGGGCAGGGTGGCTCATGCCTGTAATCCCAGCACTTTGGGAGGATCAGATGGGTGGATCACTTGAGGTCAGGAGTTCGAGACCAGCCTGGCCAACATGGCAAAATCCTGTCTCTACTAAAAATACAAAAGTTAGCCGGGCATGAGGGTGCATGCCTGTAGTCCCTGCTACTCAGAAGGCTGAGGCAGGAGAATCGCTTGAACCTGGGAAGCGGAGGTTGCAGTGAGCCGAGATTGTGCTATTGCACTCCAGCCTGGGTGACAGAGACTCCATCTCAAAATAAATAATAAATAAATAAATAAATAAATAAATAAAGTAAGTGCAATAAACTGAGGGAGATGATTGAATCAATTTTGTGTGCCTGTGAGTGATAAGAGGAAGGCAAAGTGAAAGTATACAATACCTTTTGGGAGAAATAGAAGAGGACTGACTGGGGTGAAGATATTCGCAACATAATATGGAAACTACTCTTACAAATCCATGAGACAAAGACAACTCAAGAAAAACATGTATTTTGGCCGGGCATGGTGGCTCACGCCTATAATCCCAGCACTTTGGGAGGCCAAGGCAAGTGGATCAGTTGAGGTCGGGAGTTCGAGACCAGCCTGGCCAACATAGTGAAACTCTATCTCTACTAAAAAATAAAAAAAAATTAGCCAGGCGTGGTGGCGCATGGCTGTAGTCCCAGCTACTCAGGAGTCTGAGGCAGGAGAATCGCTTGAACCCTGGAGGTGAAGGTTGCAGCGAGCCGAGATTGTGCCCGTGCACTCCAGCCTGGGCAACAGAGCGAGAATCCTTCTCAAAAAAAAAAAAAAAAAAAAAAGAAAGAAAAATATGCCATTTTGTTTGTTTCTTTGTTTGAGACAAAGTCTTGCTCTGTCCCCTATAGTGAAGTGCAATGGTACCATCTCGGCTCACTGCAACCTCTGCTTCCTGGATTCAAATGATTCTCCTGTCTCAGTCTCCTGAGTAGCTGGGATTACAGGCATGTGCCACCACGCTGGGCTAACTTTTTGTATTTTTAGTAGAGATGGGGTTTCACCATATTGGCCAGGCTGGTCTTTAACTCCTGACCTCAAGTGATCCACCCACCTCGGCCTCCCAAAGTGTTGGGATTACAGGCCTGAGTCACTGCTCCTGGCCAATAAGGTTTTTTTTTTTTTTTTTTTTTTTTTGTATTTTTTTAGTAGCGACGGGGTTTCACCATATTGGCCAGGCTGGCCTTGAACTCCTGACCTCGTGATCTGCCCGCCTCAGCCTCCCGAAGTGCTGGGATTACCAGCGTGAGCAACCGCACACGGCCAATAAGTTTTTCAATGCAGGAAAAACATAAATATGCCCTCAAAGGAGGAATTATCTTATATATACATTCATACCTACATATATGGAAAAGGATGACGAATATGCCAGGAACAGTTAATTACCTCTGGGGATAACTGAGTGGATCTAGAAAATGTTGTTAGGGAAGCTTACATTTTACTGTCTGCCCTTTTAAATTTTATAACATGTGCATCTATTATTTACTTAAATAATGAATAAAATGCCTCTGCTTCAGAGTTGATTGTTGTAGGAAGTGGCAGGCCATCTTGCCAACTACAACGGGAAAAATATAACACTTTTAAATATAATACTTTAATGGAAATACAATATGTAAACCATATATAGTTTATATAATACCATAAACTATAAATATAATATTTCTAAAAGTTATCGAATAACTGCAAAACAAAAATAACGATGAACTAAAATTATAGACAGGGAGTAGTACTAATTAGGTAAACTGAGATTGTTGGCTATTCTCTTTCCTTGGGTAATTTGCTGCATCTGGGTCTGAGATGAGGATCAGATTGAAGGGGTGGCCAGCCCCTCCACAACCTGTGGTTGTTTCTGTCAGGTGGGCAAGAGACTGAGAAAAGAAATAAGACACAGAGACAAAGTATAGAGAAAGAAAAGTGGGCCCAGGGGACCAGCGCTCAGCATACGGAGGACCCATGCCAGCACTGGTCTCTGAGTTCCCTCAGTATTTATTGATCACTATCTCTACCATCTTGGAGAGGGGGATGTGGCAGGTCTATAGGGTAATGGTGGGGAGAGGGTCAGCAGGAAAACATGTGAGCAAAGATCTCTGTGTCATAAATAAGCTTAAGGAAAGGTGCTGTGCCTTGATGTGCACATAGGCCAGATTTATGTTTGACTTTACACAAGTATCTCGGTGCATTAAGGAGCAGTATTGCTGCCAGCGTGTCTCACCTCCAGCCATAAGACGGTTTTTTCCTATCTCAGTAAATAGAATGTACGATCAGGTTTTACACCGAGACATTCCATTCCCAGGGACGAGCAGGAGACGATGTTTTCCTCTTATCTCAACTGCAAAGAGGGCTTCTTCTTTTACTAATCCTCCTCAGCACAGACCCTTTATGGGTCTTTCCCTTCCCACAAGGCCATATCTCAGGCTATCACATGGGGAGAAAGCTTGGACAATACAATACCTGACTTTCCTAGGCAGAGGTCCCTCCTGCCTTCTGCAGTGTTTTTGTGTCCCTGGGTATTCGAGATTAGAGAATAGTGATGCCTTTTACCAAGCATACTGCCTTCAAGCACTTTTTAAACAAAGCACATCCTGCACAGCCCTAAATCCATTAAACCTTGAGTCAACACAGCACATGTCTCTGCAAGCACAGGGTTGGGGCTAGGGTTACATCTCAAGGCAGAAGAATTTCTCTTAGTACAGAACAAAATGGAGTCTCTATGTCTACGTCTTTCTACTTAGACACAGTAACAGTCTGATCTCTCTTTTTCCCACATCAGATATCATTCTACTGAAGGAAGGAGAAATCAGTAGAACTTTTGATGGCCATGACAGTGGGTTTGACAGATGGGAATGTAATGGAGCATCAAACAAATGGCTGTTTCCTCTCACACATTTGTTGATAACTGGGCTAGCATGGGAATGCTTGGCGCTGAGCTGAAAAGGCAAAATGAGATCCCTTGTAATCTCTCAGTACTTGGGAGACAGATTGCCAAAAGGACTGGTCAGCAATAAATACATGTCAGATTTTACTTTTGAGACTACTGATATTAACAGCTGGACTGAATCTGACTAAAGTTGCACCCAGATTAATTCTAAGTGGATTGAGGATACCAACTTTTATCCTCTTTGCCTGACAGAGAAAAAGGAAACCCCTCTGGAAGAAAACATCAAATTCAGTCTCTCTCTCTCTATATATATATAATATTCTCTCTCTCTCTCTATGTGTGTGTGTGTATATATATATGTGTGTGTGTGTGTGTGTGTGTGTGTATATATATATAGTTTGTTTGTTATGAGACAGAGTCTCACTTTGTCGCCCAGGCTGGAGTGCAGGGGCATGATCTTGGCTCACTGCAACCTCCACTTCTGAGGTTCAAGTGATTCTCCTGCTTCAGCCTCCTGAATAGCTGGGATTACAGGCACACGACACCATGCCCAGCTAATTTTTGTATTTTTAGTAGAGATGGAGTTTCACCATGTTGGCCAGGCTGGTCTTGAACTCCTGACCTTAAATGATCCGTCCACCTTGGCCTCCCAAAGTGCCGGGATTACAGGTGTGAGCCACCAGCCTGGCCTCTGTAGTTATTTTATACACAATGTTCAGCATACAATAAAAATCAGGAGACATGTGAAGACAAAGGAAAATGTGACCAATAGTCAAGAGAAAAAAGCAAACAGTAGAAGCAGGAACAAATATAATCCAATTGTTTAAGATCACAGGCAAGAACTTTAAAATAATCACAATTTTATTTTTTAAAAAATAGAGGAAAAGATGGAAAGTAGATAAGAATTTCAACAGAGAATTGGAATAGAGGCACAAGTAAACTTCTAGAACAGAACTCTCTGAGTGGGTTTAACAGCAAATTGGACACAGCAGGAGACAAGATTAGTGAATTCAAAGACAGATCAATAGACTGGGCACGGTGGCTCATCCCTGTAATCCCAGCACTTTGGGAGGCCGAGGTGGTGAATCACCTGAGGTCAGGAGTTTGAGACCGACCTGACCAACATGGTGAAACTCCGTCTCCACTAAAATACAAAATTAACTGGGCATGGTAGTGCATGCCTGTAATCCCAGCTACTCCAGAGGCTCAGGCAGGAGAATCACTTGAACCCGGGAGGCGGAGGTGATCTTGCAGTGAGCCAAGATCACACCATTGCACTCCAGCCTGGGCAACGAGCGAGACTCTGGCTTCAATACAGAAATAAAGAAAGAGGCCGGGCGCAGTGGCTCAGGCCTGTAATCCCAGCGCTTTGGGAGGTCGAGGCGGGCGGATCACGAGGTCAAGAGATTGAGACCATCCTCGCCAACATGGTGAAACCCCGTCTCTACTAAAAATACGAAAATTAGCCGGGCGTGGTGGCTCGCACCTGTAGTCCCAGCTACTTGGGACCCTGAAGCATGAAAATTGCTTGAATCCGGGAGGCGGAGATTGCAGTGAGCCGAGATCGCGCCCCTGCACTCCAGCCTAATAGAGTGAGACTCCGTCTCACAAAAAAAAAAAAAAAAAAAAAAAAAAAAAAAAAAGGAGAGAAAGAGAGATAAGAAAGATCAATAGAAAATACCCATACTGAAGCACACACACATGCAAAAAATGGAAAAGAATAGGACATAACAGAGATGTGTGATTGGTCCCAGCAGGAGAGAAGAAAGATAATATGCGGAAG
Organism: Theropithecus gelada; assembly: GCF_003255815.1. Taxonomy (NCBI): domain Eukaryota; kingdom Metazoa; phylum Chordata; class Mammalia; order Primates; family Cercopithecidae; genus Theropithecus; species Theropithecus gelada. The sequence continues at coordinate 8,375 of NW_020260723.1, forward strand.
CAACATTTGAAGAGATAATGGCTGAGAACTTTCTAAAACTGGTGAATGACTGCATCTTCAGATTCAAGGAGTTCAGCAAATTCCATGCCGGACTGAGACGGCTTGATTGTCTGGGGTGATACCGGAGGTTCGTTGTCTCAGGGCCAAGGGAATTAAGGTTGCGGAGGCACAAAGAGTGAGGTTAAGAGCGAAAGTTTAATAAGTGAAAGAAGGAGCCTTCTACTGCAGAGAGGGGTCGCGGAGAAAGGGATTGTCAGATCCACAGTGAAATGCAGGGGGTATTATAGATGCCTGGTGAGGAGGCGGTGTCTGATTTACATAGGGCGGGAAAGATTGGTTGGACCAGGTGTGCTATTTGCATAGTGCGCAAAAAACTGGTCAGACCAGGTGTCATTTGCATAGGCGCGAATTTCTGGCTGCCCGTATCCTAATCTTTTATTACGCAAGGGAGTCTTCTGCCTGAGCTGCACCGTGTTGCCCATTCCTTAACTGTAAACGTGGTAGCAAAAAAAGGGAAGATGGAACCTCCATTTTGGATATGCCTGGTCCCCAGGTAGCCCTTTTCTATTGGCACAGTTGCTGGCATTCACCTGTGCAAGCTTCCAGCTTACTTATCTATGTTTGCAGTTCGATTTTTCAAGCTGCTCTTTGTTAGGAAAAAAAAGTAATTTGGGGGGCTGCTTTTTGTTAGAAGGGAAGCTCTGTTGAGGACTCTGTTGCCCTATCTGCCTAAATAATTTATTTCTACCTCCTGTATGAGGACAAATACAAAGAAAATCACATCTTGGTTTTTTATATAGTTAAATTACTAAAAATCAAAGACAAAGATTAAATTTGTCCTAGGCTGGAGTGCAGTGGCGCGATCTCGGCTCACTGCAAGCCCCGCCTCCCGGGTTCACCGCCATTCTCCTGCCTCAGCCTCCCAAGTAGCTGGGACTACAGGCGTCGTCCGCCACCACGCCCAGCTAATTTTTTGGTCTTTTTAGTAGAGACGGGGTATCACCATGTTAGCCAGGATGGTCTCAATTTCCTGACCTCGTGATCCGCCCGCCTCGGCCTCCCAAAGTGCTGGGATTACAGGCGTGAGCCACCGCGCCTGGCCATGTT
>NW_020260724.1:0-3902 GCF_003255815.1 Theropithecus gelada
TGGCCCTGGAGCAAGCTTTGGGTCCACGAGTCTCTGCGCCTGGACTTCCTCCTGGGACCTCCTCCACTGTCCCGAGGGCCCTGGTGCCACTTTTCCAGTGGGACCCAAGCCTCGGGCAACTGCGACCCCAGATTCGGTTGCTTTCCCTGACGTCTCATTCCAGCACGAGTGCTCACCTCACTCAGTGCAGAGCCTCAGGTTCCCTCGAGCTCCCCAGACAGAATCTTCCAATTTAACAAGATCGTTGGTGACAAGATTTGAGCGGCACTGATTTAACTCAGCTTCCAGAGTTTAAGTTCCCAAGACACAGTCCTGCTCCTTTCCTGCCCTCATCCTGTGTGGCTGGTGTGGATGCGGGGTTTCTGGAGGGTGGGGCTGAGGCAGTGGCTGCTGTGGGGTTTCAGTTTCCGGAGGGTGGGGCTGAGGCAGTGGCTGCTGTGGGATTTCAGTTTCTGGAGGGTGGGGCTGAGGCAGGTCAGCAGCAGGGGGATGGATGGCTCATATTGTTCGTTCAATGCCTTGAGGGATAGCTAGGATTAATGACCTTTATAGGATTGTAGGTTTGGGGTATTTAAAAAAAAAAGAAAAAGGGAATTGGATTTCATGTGGGGCAACCTACAGCAGTGTGGCCTCGCCACGTGCCCAGCAAGTCACTTGCTGACACTGTTACTGTGCGTGTTCCCTTCATTCCACGAGGTGGCCACAGTTATCACCGCATTTTTCTGACATGAAACTTGGAGAGCAAAGGGTTTAAGAAACTCCTGAAGCCACACTGTCAGCGGGACCCGGGTGGTCTAACCTTAGACCCTGCATTGTTTACCCCCGTCATGCTGTCAGCAGACCCGCGTGGTCTGGCCTTGGAACTCACGCTGGTTGCCCCTCCCTGCCACTTTGTGGGGTTTTTCCTGCTTCGGGGCAGCGTTTGATGGCTTGTGAAACAAAACCAAGACTTACTACGAGTGGATATGCCATTATCTGAGATCCAGAACATTCCTTGGACCTGGCCTTGCGGATGTCACGTAAGGGGAGGTAAAAAGCATTTTCACTGTGGTCATTGGGGCTCCTTAAATGGTGTTCTTCCCAGTGAAAGTTCACCATAAAAATCTGTTAATACTGTGAACAGGAAGAGGTGTGTTGGGCGCTAGTTAAATGTCTCAGAGCCACAGAAGTAAATGAGGGCACCTTCCGAGCACAGCCTCCTGGAGGAGGCCAAGGACGTTTGCCTGGAGGGTTTGCCGTGAAGCAGGACTTGGGCAGGGCTGGTCGGCCTGGAGAGTCCTCTGGCATGATGTAAGTTAGTTGAAGTAGTTGAGGGGTGGTGGCATGAGGTGGGTGGTCCCCGAGGAAGCCCCTAACAAGGCCGGTTGCGGTGGGATGGAAAACTGCCCTTCAGTGGCTGTAATCCTGGCTTCACGGGTCCGACGTACATTCCTGCACTTTGGATACTTGGATCGCAGCCAGGTCAGATGGTCCTGAAAGGACATTCGGGCTGTGACGGCTGCACCCATTCTCAGCATCTGCAGGGACTTCGCGGGTGTGTGTTTCCATTTTCTTTCAGAGGCTCAGCACAATTTAATTCTCTCCCAGAGAAGTCTCGAGAAATAGAAGGACACGTGGAATGAAGGACGTGATTGAAGAGAGTGTGGTGTGGTCTTCGACCTTGTTTTGCCTTGGTTGGTGCTCAAGAACTCCGCCTGCCCTCGGCTGAGCGTTTCTGCCAGGAATTCCTGCCTTTTATCCTGCCTCTGAGGCCTGTTGAGACACTCCAAGAAGCTTCTTTAAGAAATTGCCTTTTCCTTTTACAGCCGTTGGATATATTTGCAACAAAACAAAGGAATAACCCCCCAATGTGGTGATTAAATGCATTTAAGTATAGATAACATTCAGTCTTGAAGGGCCTGGGGTTTTAATCATCTTTGGGTCATGTAACCAGTGTTGTCGGTGATTAAAGTCTCCTGACAGCTCTGTTCTGCCACGTTCCTCAGTTTTGAATGAGCTTCCTGGCTGTACCTTGGAGCGGCGTTTGTGGCAGTAGAGAGGAGAGTGGTGGTTCCCAGAGGCTGGGAAAGGACAGAGGTGAAGCCTCTGCAGGACGCCAGTCTTCCTGGTTTAGGGGTTTCGGGCTCAGTCACCTTCCTGTGTCCGTGTAAATTATACCCAGGATCATTTTCACTCCCCCCACTTTAGTTGAACATTAGATCTTCAGGATGTGTGTGCCCACGTCACCTGGGCCGTGATCCTGGAGCTAGGTGAGACTGTGATTCCTGGTTTTATAGAATTACTTGGGGATTATTAAAAATAAAAGCGCTTTGAGGCATTCAAATGCTATTTCTTGAACGTAATTTATGTGCAGTTCTTGGGAAACATTTCTCTGAGGAATCATCTATAATTTTTGTTTTCTGCTGCTCAGTACTAGAAAGAATTGTGCAACACTTGAGTGAGAGCGGTGTTATTCCCCTCCCTCCGCCATGCAAGCAAGATTAAACGTGCCTCTGGCTCCCCTCAGTCTTCTCACCTGGTGTGGCAGTGTGCTGCCTTCCGTCTTCTCTCTGGGGAGAATTAGTGGTGTTTGTGTGTGCTGCTCAGCTCAGCGTGGTGCGCGTGAGGAGCTTGGTTGCTAGGTGATCCTCCCAGGCCCGCCTCCTGCCTCCCCAGGCCTTGTTCTAAACTGACAGATAACCGGTGTGTTTTGGAAGAGGACAGCTGCAGGGCAGGAGAGCGTTTGTTCAGACTTTCTCCTTGCACTGACGTTTGAGACCTGGTCCAGCCTGGGCCCCTCTACCACTCCCTCCCCGTAACTGTGTTGCAAACCACTCCCTCCTAGTAACTTTGCTTTCAGAGGTTTGGAAATGTGACTTAACTCATCTTCAATTTAAAGCATACTATTAAATTTTAATGTTGAAACTGATGTATTTTATGGCCTTTATTTGATTTCTCTTGATTTTTTTTCCCCATATGAGACACATGGCATCTTAAGGGAGACAACCTGGTGTTGGCCCCCTTCCCTAAGGATGGAAGTGAATTCTGAAAGCCCTTTATGTAGGCAGCAAAATACTCAGGGAACCGTTATTATGGCTATGTCTGTCCACGTAAAGCGAACACGACTCATAAGCAGAAAAAGATGCAGCCTGGGGGCAAGGTGAGTGCTAATGCTGCCTGTGCCTCGCCTCCCCGCCATGAGGAACGGAAGTGCAAGCGGAGGTGGTTGAGTTAGCCTCCAAGCCGGGTCTGCGCCCCGCTCTGCATCTGCAGGGGCACAGGTCGTGCTTCCACCCCTCGCTCAGTGCCAGGGCTGATGCGTCAGGAGCAGGCGGTGCTGTCCACGCCTTGTTCGGTGCCAGGGCTGATCTGTCAGGATCCCTCGTGCTCATCTGGTCCTCGTGTCTTCATCACCAGCCTCCTGCTGGTATTGGGCTTGTTATTACCTTGGTATGGGTTGTGGAGCGGTGCTCAGTCCTCCGAGGGAATCCGCCCTTAGCCGATTCATATTCAACAGGACCGGGGAATGGGTGCTTGTTCCATGTCCTGGATCCCAGGAAGCCCGTGCCCTGGACCCTGTAATGCCCATGGTCTTCCTGAGAAACCCCGGTGCCACTGGAGCACAGCCTGGCCCGGCCCCTTCCGGGCATCCCTGTTTCTCCCTTTCTAACTGCACTTGTGTGTAGCAGGTCTTCCAGGACTTAGACGTTGCTTGGTGTGAGCCAGGTTTTGTGTGGAAAGAGGGTAGGTCATACGCAGGACTCTGAGCTCCGGTCCGAGCCAGCAACCAACCAACCCAGAGCCATCTTTTATGCTTCCAGATTCTGTGGCCAAAAACTTACCCATGGACATTGAGGGTGATGCACTTCTGCTCCAAGACGTCTGTGGCCTCAGCTGGAGGGATGGAAAGGATGTGGAGCCTC
>NW_020260725.1:0-1953 GCF_003255815.1 Theropithecus gelada
TGTGAACACAGGAGAATAAACAAGGACCACTGTCTCTTCCTGTGTCACTGGGAGCCTCGCATCTAAGCTGGATTTAGAAGGTTGCTACTTTGCACTGAAAGGTATCCCCAACCCTAGTTTGTAAGCAAGTGGAGCAGAACGCTTCAATTATTTCAAAGTTTAGCGGTAAAGCTCTGCAACCCTCAAAACCATTTTAATCGGTGTGAATTTTAAAGTGACTCAATCTGTTGGCTGGAGTGTCTAACGGCTTAACCACGGGGTCATGTTGGAAAATTTTTCCAATTGCTTTTGTTTTTCCTACTGAAGATGGATTTGAACGTTCTTGCAGTTTGCAGTTGGCTAGTTCTGCTGTTTGGTCCTGAGGAGGCCCAAGTACCCAGAGAGGAAGAATCTGAAACCTCAAGACACTCGAGTACTGTCTGGGGAGATGGAGACCCCAACCTGAGGGCTACTGATGGACTCAGCATGGGTGCAGGGCCGCCCGACGCAAGGGCCACATATTTGCCGCTTATAAAACAACATAAGCACACACCCTCAGGTGTGCACACACACTCTGTACATGCTCACGTCTGTCCATGCCAATACCAGCACACACCCCCAGGGGTGCACACATGTTCTGTACATGCTCACGTCTGTCGGTGCCAACAACAGCACACACAACCCCCAGGTGTGTACACACGCTCTGTACACATCTATCCCTACCAACACCAGCACACACCCCCAGGGGTGCACACACACTCTGTACACATCTGTCCCTGCCAACACCAGCACACACCCCCAGGGGTGCACACACGCTCTGTACACACTCACGTCTGTCGGTGCCAACAACAGCACACACAACCCCCAGGTGTGTAGACACACTCTGTACACATCTGTCCCCGCCAACACCAGCACACACCCCCAGGGGTGCACACACGCTCTGTACACGCTCACGTCTGTCCATGCCAACAACAGCACACACCCCCGAGGTGTGTACACACGCTCTGTACACATCTGTCCCCACCAACACCAGCACACAACCCCAGGGATGCACACACGCTCTGCACATACTCATGTCTGTCCCTGCAGCCTGAGTCAAACAGTCACAGAGAGGCAGAGGAGGAGGAGGAAGGATGCGATGGGCACTGAGGTCCTGGGCCGGTTCCCCTCCCTACCTCGAGAGAGACCCCTCATGTGATCCTGCCCTCACTCACCCTTCCGCCTCTATCCTCCATCCTCCCACATGGATCAGGAGGACGCCCACTGCACAGAGCTGTGATGAGCATGAACAGAAGATGGCAGGAGCTCATGCCAAGGTGCTGAGCACAGGGTCTATAGAGTGCTTCTTTCTGCTGTGGCTGACATCATCAAACAAGAGGCTGACATGGCTTCCAGAGAGAAAGTCACTCGCTGAGAAACTGAAATGTGTGACCTAGGAGCCTGTGAAGGTCTAAGAACAAACCAACAAACCAAAGTTTTGTTTGTTTTTCAAACACCATAGCCTGTTTTTTTCTTTTTTTTAATGTTCTACCTTGGGTATCATTTAGTTTAATTTCAAAGTAAGTCTAATAAATACACAAAATCACAGGACTGAGCATGGAGCATTGTTTCACTTCATGTCCTCCAGCCTTTAGGACACATTAAGGGAAGACATGATTCCAGGATTCCCATTAGAAAGGCTGCCCTGAGGCACCTGCTGGGACAGCCAAATTGCAGCTGTTGATGCTGCCCCCAAGCTGCTTGGATGAAGCAGAAGATTCCGGAGGTCTCTTCTCTTCTGCCCCTCGCCCAGAAGAGAAGGTGAGGGGAGAAAGGTGAGAGAAGACAGGAAGAAGGAGGAGGGAGGGAGGGAGAGGGGAGGGGAGAGAGGAGGGGGATGGGGGGAGGGGGGAGGGAGGGAGAGAGGACGGGGGACGGAGGAGGAGGGGCATGTTCCTTCCACCAAGGCAGCCGCACTGCAGAGAGAATGGAGGG
>NW_020260725.1:2018-4107 GCF_003255815.1 Theropithecus gelada
GGAGGGAGAGGGGAGTGGGGAGGGAGGAAGAGAGGAAGGGAGAGGGAGGGAGGAGGGGCATGTTCCATCCACCAAGGCAGCTGCACTGCAGAGAGAATGGAGGGTGTGTTGCCTCTCAGGACAGCAAGTTCAAGCTGTTTATAATTGTTAGCGTAAACAGTGACCAGCTGAGGACAGACTTGGCTTCCATGGAATTCACAGATTCCAGTCATTAAAAATCCCTTCTGAGTTTTCATCTGGAAAACTTTGCAACTGTATTTAGGGACAAGAGGCGGAAGATGAAGCCAACACAACTGGGCTCAAACCGCCGTCCTTTTCCTTCTCTCCGCATCCAGGACCCGCCCTGAGCCCCTGAGTGTGAGGACCCCGAGCTGCCCAGCCCAAGGGCGCGGCCCCTGACCAGAGGAGGGAGCTGCACAGGGGGGCCCCCAGCACGTGGATGGCAGGATCTGTGCTATCTCAGTCCCAGGGTCCCAAGCAGAGAAGGTCTGGGGCTCCCAGCTGAAGCTTTGCTGTCTCCTCTGTCACCAAAGTCCAGAAGGACTGAGTGGGACCAACGCCGGACCTGCCAGTTCCTTGGTGGCTGCCAATGTGGCCCTCAGGTTGCGGGTGAGACCCTCTAGGGGAGCCCAGACAGCGGCGAGAATCACAGGCAGGAGTGCTCCAGGGGCCCCAAAACACAAGCGCAGCCTGAGGAAGGCAGCGCCCGCTCAGATCCCCGTCCAGGCTTGTGTGCCACACTGGAGAGGCACACGGCACTAGAACCTGGTGCTTTAAGTGGCTTTGTGGGGTGTAGGAACACAAAGTGGGGCCTCGAGTGGCTCAGAAGTCACTCCCACCAGCCCGCGGGGACCCGGGCGGCCCCGCTGGAGTCTCTCCAGGGCAGGCTCCAAAGTCCCCCGGAGGAGGTGAGCGTAGGTCTTGCTCTCACCTGAGGAAGGCCCCTGACAAGTATCCTGAACATGCAGCCACACAGCTGACTGACTCATCTGAAGGGACCTGCTGAGCCATGAGCCAGGGATGGCTGGAGAGAACTTGACCAGCACACGATCCCTGCCCAGGCGCCCACGTGGGGCTCCCACTAGAAAACTACGGAAGCTGTGAAGACGGAGGTGTGCATGGGGCTGTGAGAACCCAGGGAGGAGCCGCAATGGGGACCGGGAGGGACAGAGGGCTGGGCCCCACAAGCAAACGAGGGAGGCCCTCAGTGCCATGAAGACCCCCTGCACCCACCGCTGCAGGCCTGGCTGGCAGCACGACCTTGGCTGCAGGGGCCCAGGAGCACGTGTGTTTGGCAGGAGCTGCCCTCCTGGAGCCGCACTATGGGTACCATCATTTTACAGGCAGGTACCTGATATCAATGATGACAATCAACCATGCCACTCTGAATTACAGCCATGTCCTCAGTGGGTCACTATTTATGCTGACAATTACAAAGAGCTTGAACTGGCTGTTCCAAGAGGCAACAAGCCCTTCATTATCACTGCGGCAAGCCTCTGTGCCGCCCTCCGCCTCCGCCGCTTCCCGTCGGGGCAACCTGAAGTCCCATGACGGTGACTCGGAGCCAGCCCAGTAGCTTCAGTGCAGGAAAAATCACAAAAACTCAAACACATCCTAAACATGGGCAGCTGGTAGGAGCTGATTCCTAAATTAAACCTGTTCGGAGGCTTTCTGGGCTAGCACAGCTCTGATCACAGGCTTGCGCTTTCTGCTCCCCCAGAAGGGCGGCGAGGAGGCCAGGCTCTGCCATTCTGCAGGCTTCGCTAGGTGGAGTCCGCCCTGTGGCCTCGGTGGCCTGTGCCAGACAGTGTGACCGCCGCCCGCAGTGAACACTCGGCACAGCAGAGCAGGCTTGGGGAAGAACAGAAAGTGACCTCTAAGCCTGCAGAACACGCTAAGCCACGCACGGCCTCACGCGCACTGCGTGTCAATCACAGCCTAAGCAGGAAACAGTTCTTAATAGTTCCAGTAAATGCAAAGGTCGCCCTGGAAAACTGCGTGAACCTTTCTGACTACTCACAGGTGGAGAGCCACTGCCTGACACACAAAGGTAAAGAATTAACCTGAAACTGCATATTATAAAACTTAT
>NW_020260726.1:0-3901 GCF_003255815.1 Theropithecus gelada
AGTCTGAGGTTTCACCTAAGGATGAAGGCAGGAAGAGACGGCAGGGCATAGATGGGGCTGCTGAAGGTAAAGGCAGGGTCCCAGGGGTTGTGCCCCGGATGGGAGGGCTGTTATGGGGACCAGGGAGAAGGCTCAGTGCCTGCAGGGAGAAGATCAGGCAACAGGAAGATCCTCATCCTCTCCACTGAGGCAGCACACTGCAGTGATTAGGCCCAGGGCTCATGCCCCAGCGGCTCATTTCAGGGCAGTGTTACTTGGGTAAATTCTGTCACCTGACTGAGTTATACGAGTGCCTCAGTCTCCCCATCTGTCAAATAGGGGCAGAAAGTGTGTCTCCTTTGTAGGGCTTTTGCAAGCGTTAAGTCTGACAGTACACATACTTAGAGCAGTGTCTAGCATACTGTAAGTGCTGAATAAATGTCAGTTGTTATACCATCTCTTTACCCCATCTCCACCCCTGCCACAGGGGTTGAAGCCAGCTGAACCCTAGATGAGGGTCCCCTTCAGCCTCCAAGGCTGGTGCCCCAAAGCCTGGGCTGGAACTAGGAAGTGGGGTCCCAGAGCCAGGGTAAACAGTTCTCCAGGTCTCCAGCATCCAAGCCACAAAAGTTGTGGAGAAAAGAAGCTGAATTTGGAAGCAGACAGCCTGGAGTTGAAATTTGGACCTATCATTTGTCCCAAGCCTCAATTTTCTCATCTGTAAACTAGGGATACAGGCCAGGAGGAGCTGGCCCTCTGCCTGACACGCTGGGGACAGAGGGGAGGTGGCCGCCTCACTCTTGCTCAGATCCACCTCCAGCCCTGGGGCAAACGAATGGGTCTGTCACCAGAGGGCCCAGCACCAACCCGTCTGTGACCACAAGCAAGTCACTCTGTTCCTCTGGGTCACATCTGTCTGGCTAAGGTGAGGGAGAATCCTAATAGTCACATTCCCCATGTCTTGGGGAGCCCACCCTCTCCTAGTTCACATGGCTCCTGCTCCAGCCTCCTTTTCCTCCCAGCAAATGGGAACGCAGCCTCTAAGAGATGGGCGTTTGAGGTCTCAGCCTTGCACCACTGACCCTTCTCCAGCGAGTCCCAGACCCCGACACAGACAGCCAGCAGCATGGGGACTTCAAGTCCTCCAGCAAAGGATCCTCCACACCCACGAACACTCTTCAATCCCAGTCGCCCAGCACGGGCCACAAGCCCCTGCAACCCTGCTGCCGGGACGCAATCCACATGAAATAATCCAAAATACAGGAAAAGGCGCACGTACCAAAACTGTGCATGGCGGTGGTATTTATAACTAGAACAAAGGAGAAACCACCTAAATATTTAACAATAAGGGATCTGCTAAGCAAACAGTGACAGGTTGATGGGACAGAATATTCCAGAACTGCAAGAGGATGGTCATGGAGTTCACAGGACAACATGGAGACCTGGTTCGAAAGAAGTAGACCAAAGACTCCCGAAATGTGGACCCCCTGGATTAAAAGTAGCTTAAAAAGTCAAAAAAAAAAAAAAAAAAAAAAAAAAAACTAGTAAGCCATCTACCACTGTACTAACAGTACCTGTATCAATAAAGGAGTTCTGAGGTAATTTTTTCCCTTTTCTCTATTTTTTTTTTTTTTTAGGGGCAGGCTGAGGCAGCTATATGGTTAATTTTAATTGCTTAAAAAAAATCTCTACATGTTTGTTCTTTTCTTTTCTTTTTTTTTTTTTTGATACAAAGTCTCACTCTATCATCCAGGCTGGAATGCAGTGGCTTGATCTCAGCTCAATGCAACCTCCACCTCCCAGGGTTAAGCGATTCTCCTGCCTCAGCCTCCCGAGTAGCTGGGATTACAGGCGCCCACCATCACGCCTGGCTAATTTTTGTATTTTAAGTAGAGACAGGGTTTTGCCATGTTGGTCAGGCTGGTCTTGAACTCCTGACCTCAGGTGATCCACCCTCCTCAGCCTCCCAAAGTGCTGGGGTTACAGGCGTGAGCCACTGCACCTGGACTGCTTGTTCTTAAAACAAAACAAAAGAAAACAAAAAAAACCCCAACATGACAGGAAAGTGTGTCTTAGAAAGTCAAAGTCCCAGCCAGACACAGTGACTCACACCTGTAATCCCAGCACTTTGGGAGGCTGAGGTGGGTGGATCACGAGGTCAGGAGTTCGAGACCAGCCTGGCCAACATGGCAAAACCCCGTGTCTACTAAAAATACAAAAATTAGCCGGGTGTGGTGGCCGGCACTTGTAATCCCAGTTACTCAGGAGGTTGAGGCAGGAGAATCGCTTGAACCCGGGAGGCGGAGGTTGCAGTGAGCCTAGATTGTGCCATTGTACTGCAGCCTGGGTGACAAGAGCAAGACTCCATCTCAAAAAAAATGTTAAAAAGAAAGTGAAAGTCCCATAGAGAAAACCCCAGGCCAGAGAACAGTAATAGTGGGTTAAATAGAAAATTCTATTCCAGAATTTTCTCTATTGCATATTGTACATTATTACTATTTTAATGTTGCCGAAATGGAATTATTGTTGTTTGGGCACCTAACAGTGTGTCCCCGACATCCATCCATGGCAGTGTTCATATAGCTCTGTCTTCTTGGTGCCTATTGCATGATACTCCATGGTAATTTATTAAGAGTCTCTGCTCATGGACATTTAGATCATTTCCAGTTACTGGATTTTTGTTACAGGTACCCATGGACCACACATCTTTACCGAGTTGGACGAGTAACTCTAGAAGGCTGACTTCTGAAAGTTGATTTGTGAGGGTAACAAGTTACACGCAAGCTACAGTTTTAGGAGATTCTTCCAAGTGGTGGCCCCAAATTCTAGACCCATTTCTAGGATGTCGGGGTCACTCCTACCCCCAGCCCCGGCATGGAGATCTGGGTTCCAGGCCCTGGCCCCAGGCTCCCCTCTGCCTTCCATGGGCCTCAGCTTCCCAGACCATAAATGAGTTGGGTTGATGGTCTGTTGTATCTTTGAGCCTATGACCCCTGGTGCACTGGGACCAGCTCCTACCTGTTCATAGAAGCAGACTGATACATTTCCAGGAGTTTTTCCAACTGGCTGTTACATAGCTATTACTATATATTTTTAAAAGAGCATGAATGTCCAAACGCATTTCTTCCTAATCGTTTTACACCCCTGACTGTCATCTCTGCTCTCGATGTGATCTGCGCCTGCAGAGACTCTGGAGAACCAACTGCCAGGTGCACTGGGCACTGATTCCCAGCCACAAGCTTGGTGAGTTGGTGGCTTGAAGTCAGCCAGGTGGGAGTACTTAAACGCTGTGGAAATCCACAAACGCTACAGACCGAGCCCCCCACCCCGTTGTTAATTATTTACCAGCACACCACTGCCTTTGATCCTTAAAAACCAGGCCCTAAATGTCTGCATGCACTTTTCTGTAATGACCAAGAAGAAGAGAGTGTTACTGCAGCGAGCAATGCGTGGGAGGGAGATCTTGGAGCTTAGGTAGGGGCTTCGTCTTAGCCGTGTGAACTTGGCAGGTTAGAGCCTCCATTTTCTCTTCTGTAAAATGGGGACGATGACAGCAGCCATCTTGCAGGGTCGTTGTGAGCCGCATTAAGAAGGTTTGCCCTATCACACCTTGCTAGGAGCAAACATTTAGGGAGCCTCAGGCCAGGAGTCAAATCCCTGCTAAGTCACTTAATACGTCTGAGACTCAGTTTCCTATCAGTCAGGTGGTGGGCAGAGCTTTAGAGACCTAGAATGAGGGACTCTAAAATGCCGTCAGGTGGGGACGGGGGGAGACGGTGGCTGCCCCACCGCTGTTTTCCTTCCCCTTCCTCCCCACACTCGCAGCTCGCTTCTGCCCCTCTTCCCCTAGATCCATCAGAAAGCCCCTGGATGCGCAGGTGGGTCAAAGGATTGTCCACAGGACCAGCCAGTGGCTTGAGGT
>NW_020260727.1:0-3900 GCF_003255815.1 Theropithecus gelada
TTGCATTGGGAGTTATACCTGATGTAAATGACGAGTTGATGGGTGCTGACGAGTTGATGGGTGCAGCATGCCAACACGGCACAGGTATATATATGTAACAAACCTGCACATTATCCACATGTACCCTAGAACTTAAAGTATAATAATAAAATAATAATAATAATAAATAAATAAATAAAATAGCTTTCTAACTCAAAAAAAAAAAATGCAAGGAATGTCAACTTGCTCCTAATTACATAACTAGTAAGTGCTGGAGCTCAGCTTTAATGAGATTAACATTTGCTGTCTTTATGGATGAGAAGATGAATATATACAATAAAATACTCTATTCGAGAATTATAATACGTACAGTTATTTATAATGTTCATTGGAAACCTAAAGATGAATTAATTTAGGACCAGGGACAGTGGCTCAGGCCTGAATCCTGGTGCTTTGGGCAGTTGAGGTAGTTGGATCACTTGAGGTCAAGAGTTTGAGACCAGCCTGTGCAAAACAACAAGATTCCATCTCTAGAAAAAAGTTTTAAAGAATTACTTGGATGCGGTGGTGCCTGCCCTGTAGTCCTAGCTATTCAGGTGGCTGAGGCAGAAGGGTTGCTTGAGCCCAGGAGTCAGAGGCTACAGCAAGTTATGATGGCGCCACTGCACTCCAGCCTGGGCAACAGAACAAGACCCTGTCTCTTAAAATACTCTAAGATTTCATATACAGAGAGAGCTGTAAAGATACTTAGTAAAGAAAATACTAATATGCACTGAATTATTAATATAATATAGGATTTCCACATTTGAATTATTAATTTTTAAGGGGCAGGAAAGCATGAGAACACTCCTAAATGTTTTAAATAAAGGTTTTTCAGTGTTTCTCTTGGGTAACTTTACTAAGTGGTTTTAAGGTATTTATAGTTTTACTGTTTTACAGGGAGAGGTGGATCAGTGTTAACCTGGATAGATGCAGCAGACCTCTATTTTGAGTTTTCTGAACCTCCTCAGCAACTGTTCTAGAAATGGGTAATCCTGCACTCATGTATTCAAGTCTGAATACTACCACAACCTCCCTTTCTCTAAGTTTTCACAAGGCAAGAGTTATCTTGCATTACTAGAATGAACAAAATTACATGAGAAATACATCCTCACATTTCTAATATGCACAACAGAGATAAATGCTTTCTCAAAAGATATGCTGTATCTTTTTGTTCAGTGACTAAATGCTATCTTTCTCTGAATTACAGGTAGTATTTACTAACTCACATTGGGAAGTACTTCATTTTCATAATCTTACATAGCATTGTTGGAAACCAGAAAAGCAGGAGAGAGAAGATGAAATATTAAACAGATAGTTCCATTTAGTCTTCTTAGGGTAAAATGTCCTAGGATAGCAGTTTCCAAACTATGTGTGATAAAATCAATTTGGTGTGTCATGAAGTGCACTTAAAAACAATGAAATAAAAATAGAAAAAAATAAATAGAAAAAGTAATATAAGCAACAGAATAAGTTTACTGTTTCATGAAATGTTGATTTCAGCTAGATGTGTGCACTAAGTCACAATATAAGATGTATTTCTTACTGAGGGCCCTGGTTAAGAAAATGTGAAATCCCCTGCTGAGTGGATCTACAGAAATAGTGAGATAGTTATTAATTTTTTCCAATATTTGGCTTTTTGACAGATACTAACAATTTAAAAACAAAAAGTATAAGTCATCTTATTTCTCCCTAAATATAAATTTTGGTGTGTTTTAAAATCTTAAACATATTAGAGAAATAAAAAACAAAAACAAAAACAAATCCCCAGCTATCCAATTATGCCAGTGAAAACATTTCAGCATTACAGTTAAGAATCTATCATTTAAAAGTGTACTTTACTAGCTCCAATCTATCTTAAATAGCTCATTCAGATACATTTCAGTGAGGTGTGATTAGAAGTACATTTCCAACTTTAAGTAACTAAGTGCATTAAACTTCCAAAAATTCCCAGTATTGACTGGTTATTAGACCTCCCAAACCATAACTTCAATATAATACACTGTTGACATATGATTCAGATACCCAATAACCTTATTCAGATTTACATGCTTTAAAAAAACATATTTCATAGCAATGACCCTCAATTTAACTGAAATTTATTAAAAATAAGGCGTTTGATTTTACTGGAGTTTTCTTACAATGAGGAAAAAAAGGTGAAAGAGTTGGTCTATAAGGTCCAATATTTCCAAAGAGGTTTCAATCGTTTAAAAGTACAAAGCTAAATCTACTTAGTATTTAATACATACCATGACAAAATCTTAGATTATGTATTAGAATCTTCAAATATTGTTTTTAGCTATTTTGATTACTTTAAATTTTATTAATATATTTATGCTTTACTTAACATACTTGACTGAAATGCAGATGTCCACAATTACAGCATTAGCATTATTGATATTACTCTACTAAAAGGCTGAGTTTGATCTGATAAAGCAGAAAGGCATGTTTAAGAAATTAAACTTTTCTCTGTCAGGCTGAGAATAATTTTTAATGAAATGAACCACAACTGTCAAAGTAACAAATGAAATGGCAATATATAATATATGGCGTATTTCTGTACACCATTAAAATTTCAAGATAAATTTCCTAAACACAATGTCTATACATTTCCTTTAGTAACTATTCAGTCTCCATCAGTTTTACCTTGTTTGAAAGTCTACTCGTATTCAAACTCTTATTACTCCAAAAAAATTGACTACTTAAAACTCTTTTTACACCATAGGCCTGAAAAATATAAGTATGTAAAAAAAACAGTAGGTAAGAATAGATGGAGAGAAACAGAAAACAGGGAAAAATCAAAACAGAAGCAAAGAAAACCCTAGAGTAAGGCATACATCCTTCCCTAGGCACTAAGGTTCTAAAGACAATGATTAAAAGAGAACTGAAAAGAAAAAATATCCCTGAAAAAAAATTCCCTGAAGTATAGTGTGCTTGGTTTTATGTAAAGATCCTTGCTTAAAAATATGTACACATACATGCATAATACACCTTATTGTGCCATATATAATTTCCCAGAAGTTCACATACAGAAATTAAATCACTCAAGTGTATTGCTACTGCAACGTTAGCAAATAAATAATTCCAACTTTGTTGGCTCTTCCTGTTGGTTGTGAAATCCAGTCATTTTTCTTAGTTCCTCTACCTCTTCCTTAATGTTTAATAATTATTTAAATTATTTTTGCCCTCTCTCCATTAAAAAATAAATATTAGTATAATTATTCCTCTCATACATTTTATTGATATAATTATCAAATCTTAACTAGACAAAATTGTGGGTCACAGGCTGCTGATTCTTTAAGGTTCATATTAAACTTGACCCCTTCCCTCATCACCCCGGCCAGACAAAAGTGCTCTCACAGAATGTTAGAGCGGAAGAGACATCATCTCCTCCAACTCCAAATTGAGCTTTAAAAATTACAATCCCGGGATGGCAAAAAGAAAACTATATTCTGTAACCTGTAATTTTACAATGCAGCCAAAACAAAAGTTTCCTTTTCAGGAAAACTCCTGGGCCATAAAAAGTGATTCACTGTATGAAGTTCAGTTATGCAAGATGAGTAAGTCCCAGAGCTCTGTACAGTAATAGTACTTCTAGTTAACAATACTATATTGTATAAACATTTGCTAAGAAGATAGAACTTAGGTCAAGTGTTCTTACTACAAAAAAAAAAAAAAAATGAATGAATGAGTGAATGGATAAATAAAGCAGGGGGAAACTTTTGGAGGTGATGGATAGTTTCACAGTACTGATTGTGGTGATGTCACAGGTATATGCTTATCTCTAAACTCACTGAGTTGTATACATTAAATATATCTGGCTTTTTGAATGCCAATCGTACCTCAATAAAGTGGTTTTTAAAAAAAAGCAAAAAAAGGGGG
>NW_020260728.1:0-3900 GCF_003255815.1 Theropithecus gelada
ACAGAACCCGAAGAAGTTTCTCAGAAAGCTTCTTTCTCTTTGTTATCGGAGGATATTTCCTTTGGCCCTATAGACTTCATAGGGATTCGAAAAATGTGTTCTCAGATTACACAGAAATAAGGCTAGCAAAGAGATCCAGGAAAGACAGATGTAACTCTGTGAGATTAATTAACAGAACCCTAAGCAGTTTCTCAGAAAGCTTCTTTCCAGATTTCATCTGAGGATATTTCCATTTTCACCATAGCCCTCTATGGGCTTCCAGATATCACTTTGCGAATTCCACAAGAACTCTCTTAGCGAAAGGCTTCTTGAGGGGAAAGCTGTAACTCTGTGAGATGATTTCACAGAACCCGAAGAAGTTTCTCAGAAAGCTTCTTTCTCTTTGTTATCGGAGGATATTTACTTTGGCCCTATAGTCTTCATAGGGATTCGAAATATCTGTTCTCAGATTCCACAGAAAGAAGGCTAGCAAAGAGATCCACGAAATACAGATGCAACTCTGTGAGATAAACAAACAGAACAATAAGCAGTTTCTCAGAAAGCTTCTTTCCAGATTTCATCTGAGGATATTTCGTTTTTCACCATAGCCATCTAAGGGCTTGCAGATATCACTCTGCAAATACCACAAAAACTCTCTTAGCGAAAGGCTTCTTGAGGGGAAAGCTGTAACTCTGTGAGATGATTTCACAGAACCCGAAGAAGTTTCTCAGAAAGCTTCTTTCTCTTCGTTATCGGAGGATATTTCCTTTGGCCCTATAGTCTTCATAGGGATTCGAAATATGTGTTCTCAGATTCCACAGAAATAAGGCTAGCAAAGAGATCCACGAAATACAGATGCAACTCTGTGAGATGAACAAACAGAACACTAAGCAGTTTCTCAGAAAGCTTCTTTCCAGATTTCATCTGAGGATATTTCGTTTTTCACCATAGCCGTCTATGGGCTTGCAGATATCACTCTGCACATACAACAAAAACTCTGTTAGCGAAAGGCTTCTTGAGGGGAAAGCTGTAACTCTGTGAGATGATTTCACAGAACCCAAAGAAGTTTCTCAGAAAGCTTCTTTCTCTTTGTTATCCGAGGATATTTCCTTTGGCCCTATAGTCTTCATAGGGATTCGAAATATCTGTTCTCAGATTCCACAGAAATAAGGCTAGCAAAGGCATCCTCGAAATACAGATGTAACTCTGTGAGATGAATTAACAGAACACTAAGCAGTTTCTCAGAAAGCTTCTTTCCAGATTTCATCGGAGGATATTTCCTTTTTCACCATAACCCTCTATGGGCTTCCAAATATCACTGTGCAAATTCCACAAGAACCGTCTTAGCGAATGGGTTCTTGAGGGGAAAGCTGTAACTCTGTGAGATGATTTCACAGAACACAAAGAAGTTTCTCAGACAGCTTCTTTCTCTTTGTTATTGGAGGATATTTCCTTTGGCCCAATAGTCTTCAAAGGGATCCGAAATATCAGTTCTCAGATTCCACAGAAATAAGGCTACCAAAGAGATCCACGAAATACAGATGTAACCCTGTGAGATGCATTAACAGAACACAAAGCAGTTTCTCAGAAACCTTCTTTCCAGATTTCATCGGAGGATATTTCCTTTTTCACCATAAACCTCTACGGGCTTCCAAATATCACTGTACAAATTCCACAAGAACTGTCTTAGCGAAAGGCTTCTTGAGGAGAAAGTTGTAAATCTGTGAGATGATTTCACAGAACACAAAGAAGTTTCTCAGAAAGCTTCTTTCTCTTTTTTATCGGAGGATATTTCCTTTGGCCCTATAATCTTCAAAGGGATCCTAAATATCTGTTCTCAGATTCCACAGAAATAAGGCTANAACAGAACACTAAGCAGTTTCTGAGAAAGCTTATTTCCAGATTTCATCGGAGGATATTTCCTTTTTCACCATAGCCCTCTATGGGCTTCCAAATATCACTTTGACAATTCCACAAGAACTTTCTTAGCGAAAGGCTTCTTGAGGGGAAAGCTGTAACTCTGTGAGATGATTTCACAGAACACAAAGAAGTTTCCCAGCCATCTTCTTTCTCTTTGTTATCAGAGGATATTTCCTTTGGCCCTATAGTCTTCATAGGGATTCGAAATATCTGTTCTCAGATTCCACAGAAATATGGCTAGCAAAGAGATCCACGAAATACAGATGTAACACGCTGAGATGAATTAACAGAACACTAAGCAGTTTCTTAGAAACCTTCTTTCCAGATTTCATCTGAGGATATTTCCTTTTTCACCATAGCCCTCTATGGGCTTCCAAATATCACTTTGAGAATTCCACAAGAACTGTCTTAGCGAAAGGCTTCTTGAGGGGAAAGCTGTAATTCTCTGAGATGATTTCACAGTACCCAGAGAAGTTTCTCAGAAAGCTTCTTTGTCTTTGTTATCGGAGGATATTTCCTTTGGCCCCATAGTCTTCAAAGGGATCCGAAATATGAGTTCTCAGATTCCACAGAAATAAGGCTAGCAAAGAGGTCCACGAAATACAGATGTAACTCTGTGAGATTAATTAACAGAACACAAAGCAGTTTCTCAGAAACCTTCTTTTCAGATTTCATCTGAGGATATTCCCTTTTTCACCATATCCCTCTAAGGGCTTCGAGATATCACTTTGCCAGTTCCACAAGAACTCTCTTAGAGAAAGGCTTCTTGAGGGGAAAGCTGTAACTCTGTGAGTTGATTTCACAGAACCCGAAGAAGTTTCTCAGAAAGCTTCTTTCACTTTGTTATCGGAGGTTATTTCCTTTGGCCCTATAGTGTTCATAGGGATTCGAAATATGTGTTCTCAGATTCCAGAGAAATAAGGCTAGCAAAGAGTTCCACGAAATACAGATGTAACTCTGTGAGATGAATTAACAGAACACAAAGCAGTTTCTCAGAAAGCTTCTTTCCAGATTTCATCTGAGGATATTTCCTTTTTCACCATAGCCCTGTATGGGCTTCCAAATATCACTTTGTCAATTCCACAAGAACTGTATTAGCAAAAGGCTTCTTGAGGGGAAAGCTGTAACTCTGTGTGATGATTTCACAGAACACAAAGAAGTTTCTCAGAAAGCTTCTTTCTCTTTGTTATCGGAGGATATTTCCTTTGGCTATATTGTCTTCAAAGGGATCCGAAATATGTTCTCAGATTCTACAGAAAGAAGGCTAGCAAAGAGATCCACGAAATACAGATGTAACACTGTGAGATGAATTAAAAGAACACTTAGCAGTTTCTCAGAAAGCTTCTTTCCAGATTTCATCTGAGGACATTTGCTTTTTCAATATAGCCCTCTATGGGCTTCCAAATATCAGTTTGTCAATTCCACAAGAACTGTCTTAGCGAAAGGCTTCTTTAGCGGAAAGCTGTAAATCTGTGAGATGATTTCACAGAACACAAAGAAGTTTCTCAGAAAGCTTCTTTCTCTTTGTTATCGGAGGATATTTCCTTTGGCCCTATAGCGTTCAAAGGGATCTGAAATATCTGTTCTCAGATTGAACAGAAATAAGGCTAGCAAAGAGATCCACGAAATACAGATGTAACTCTGTGAGATGAATTAACAGAACACTAAGCAGTTTCTCAGAAAGCTTCTTTCCAGATTTCATCTCAGGATATTGCCTTTTTCACCATAGCCCTCTAAGGGCTTCCAAATATCACTTTGTCAATTCCACAAGAACTGCCTTAGAGAAAGGCTTCTTGAGGGGAAACCTGTAACTCTGTGAGATAATTTCACAGAACACAAAGAAGTTTCTCAGAAAGCTTCTTTCTCTTTGTTATCGGAGGATATTTTGTTTGGCCCTATGGTCTTCAAAGGGATCCGAAATATCTGTTCTCAGATTCCAAAGATAGAGGGCTATCAAAGAGATCCACGAAATACAGATGTAACTCTCTGAGATGAATTAAC
>NW_020260729.1:0-3899 GCF_003255815.1 Theropithecus gelada
TTTTGAGACGGAGTCTCGCTCTGTCACCCAGGCTGGAGTGCAGTGGCCGGATCTCAGCTCACTGCAAGCTCCGCCTCCCGGGTTCACGCCATTCTCCAGCCTCAGCCTCCCGAGTAGCTGGGACTATAGGCGCCCACCACCTCGCCCGGCTAGTTTTTTGTATTTCTTAGTAGAGACGGGGTTTCACCGTGTTAGCCAGGATGGTCTCGATCTCCTGACCTCGTGATCCACTCATCTCGGCCTCCCAAAGTGCTGGGATTACAGGCTTGAGCCACCGCGCCCGGCCCTAGTCAACAATCTTAGCTAAGGTCTCAGGACAGCCAGAATCTATCACCAGATGTGAGTGAATGAACCTTCAGGTGATTCTAGCCCCCGGCATTCAAATATTCCAACTGAGACCCCAGCCATCCTGGAACAGAGACATGCCATTCTGACTGTGTTCAATCCAACCTCCACCTCCTGGGTTCAAGCAATTCTCCTGCCTCAGCCTCCCGAGTAGCTGGGATTACAGGTGTGCCCCACCATGCCTAGCTAATTTTTTTGTATTTTTAGTAGAGATGGGGTCTCGCTGTGTTAGCCAGGCTGGTCTGAGAGCATGTGCCCTGATTATCATTGTTTTAATGCAACTAAGCTTTGGGGTGATTTATAACATAGCAATACATACACTAACATGGAGTCCTAATTGATAGAATTGGTGTTCTGTGTGAGAGTGGTTTAAGAATAGTAGAGGCTGGGTGTCACGACTCATGCCTGTAATCCCAATACTGTGGGAGGCCGAGGCAGGCAGATCACTTGAGGTCAGGACTTCAAGACCAGCCTGGCCAATGTGGTGAAACCCATCTCTACTAAAAAGACAAAAAATTAGCCTGGTGTTGTGGCATGCACCTGTAATCCCAGCCACTCGGGAGGCTGAGGTATGACAATCACTTAAATCCAAGAAGTTGAGGTTGCAGTGAGCCATGGTCGTGCCACTGCACTCAAACCTGAATGACAGAACAAGACCCTGTTTCAAAAAATCAAAACAAAACAGAAAAAACTATCAACAAAAAAACCCCCCAAAACCCCCTAAATATAGTGGAGACCACATATGGTAGCTCACACCTGTAATCCTAACACTTTGGAAGGCTGAGGTAAGCGGATCACTTGAGATCAGGAGTTCAAGACCAACCTGCCCAACATGACGAAATCCTGTCTCTACAAAAAATACAAAAATTAGCCAGGCATGTAGTGGCAGGCACCTGTAATGCCGGCTACTTGGGAGGCTGAGGCAGCAGAATGGCTTGAACCCAGGAGGCGGACGTTGCAGTGAGCCAAGATCGTGCCACTGCACTCTCTAACCTGGGCGACAGAGCGAGAGTCTATCTAAAAAAAATAAAAAATAAATAAAAAAAGAAGAAGAGGAATAGTGGAACGGGAAATAAGATTGCAGAGTATAAAGAGTGAACAGGAGGTGAGGAAAATGGAATTAGAAAGGTAGATACTCTGGACGCTGGACAACTTCCATGAAGGCCTCTCCCTGGTCTTAGAAAAGGATACAGTGGCCGGGCGCGGTGGCTCAAGCTTGTAATCCCAGCACTTTGGGAGGCCGAGACGGGCGGATCACGAGGTCGGGAGATCGAGACCATCCTGGCTAACACGGTGAAACCCCGTCTCTACTAAAAAATACAAAAAACTAGCCAGGCGAGGTGGCGGGCTCCTGTAGTCCCAGCTACTCCGGAGGCTGAGGCAGGAGAATGGCGTAAACCCGGGAGGCGGAGCTTGCAGTGAGCTGAGATCCGGCCACAGCACTCCAGCCTGGGCGACAGAGCCAGACTCCGTCTCAAAAAAAAAAAAAAAAAAAAAAAAAAAGGATACAGTAAGTCTTAAACCAAAGCTGACAGTCACTATTCATGCTTCTACGGATCATCAGAGGACTAAAGTTTATGAGTTTGATAGAATTCTGAAGGAGGGGCTTCTACTAATTGGCTTTGTGAATTCCTCAGAATTCTAAAAGGCATTAAGAAGGAATCAAAGGTGAATCAATAAAACCCTCAAGTAAGCGTTTCTTTCAGAAGCATTACCTGCTCAAAACCTCCAGCAGATTTCATTGCTTCTGATTCAGCATGGCATTCGGGGGTCTCCTTGCCATTTCTGTTTCCCAGTGCTCCCCTTTACACCCCCCAGAGTCCAGCAAAACTGCAATGCTTGCTGACTGCACTACGTGATATTCCCCGAACTCTCCTTCCCTGTGTCACCTCTAGGTGTTTGCCTTCGTGGAGTGCTCCTCAGTGCTTGTGCCCGTGCTCATCTCAGCCAAAGTACAGAGACCTTCTGTAGTGAAGGATCAATGATGATCAATGATGAGTTGTAGGCCCCACAGCCTTTTTCTTTTATGATTTTTAAATTCAAGGTTTTTTTTTGAGACAGAGTCTCACTCTGTCACCTAGGCTGGAGTGCAATGGGGGAATCTTGGCTCACTCCAACCTCCACTTCCCGGGTTCAAGTGATTCTTCTGCCTCAGTCCCCTGAGTTGCTGGGACTACAGGCTTGCGCCCCCAAGCCCGACTAATTTTTGTATTTTTAGTAGAGATGGGGTTTTACCACGTTGGTCCGGCTGGTCTTGAACTCCTGACCTCAAGTGATTTGCTTACCTCAGCCTCTCAAAGTACTGGGATTACAAATGTGAGCCGCTGAGCCCAGACAGTAAATTGAAGTATAATTTATATACAATAAAATGCATAGATCTCAAGTATAATGTCCTGTGACTTTTGACAGTTGTATTCACTTGGGATGATATGATTTGGCTGTGTGCCAACCCAAATCTCATCTTGAATTCCCACAAGTTGTGGGAGGGACCTAGTGGGAGGTAATTGAATCATGAGAACAAGTCTTTTTTTTTTTTTTCCAAGACCGAGTCTTGCTCTATCACCCAGGCTGGTGCCTGGGTGCAATCTCGGCTCATTGCAACCTCTGCTTCCCAGGTTCAAGGCATTCTCCTGCCTCAGCCTCCAAAGTAGCTGGGACTACAGGTGCACGCCACCATGCCCAGCTAATTTTAGTATTTTTTTTTTTTTTTTTTTTTTTGAGACGGAGTCTCGCTCTGTCGCCCAGGCTGGAGTGCTGTGGCCGGATCTCAGCTCACTGCAAGCTCCGCCTCCCGGGTTTACGCCATTCTCCTGCCTCAGCCTCCCAAGTAGCTGGGACTACAGGCGCCTGCCACCTCGCCCGGCTAGTTTTTTGTATTTTTTAGTAGAGACGGGGTTTCACCATGTTAGCCAGGATGGTCTCGATCTCCTGACCTCGTGATCCACCCGTCTCGACCTCCCAAAGTGCTGGGATTACAGGCTTGAGCCACCGCGCCCGGCCTTAATTTTAGTATTTTTAATAGAGATGGGGTTTCACCATGTTGGTCAGGGTGGTCTCAATCTCTTGACCCTGTAATCTGCCCACCTCGGCCTCTCAAAGTTCTGGGATTACAGGCAGGAGCCCCCACACCTGGCCCCTGGGGGGCAAGTCTTTCCTGAGCTGTTCTCCTGATACTGAATAAATCTCACAAGATCTGATGGGTTTTTTTTTTTTTTTTTGAGATGGAGTCTCATTCTGTTGCCCAGGCTGGAGTGCAGTGACGCAATCTTGGCTCACTGCAAGCTCCGCCTCCTGGGTTCACGCCATTCTCCTGCATCAGCCTCCCGAGTAGCTGGGACTACAGGTGCCCGCCACCATGCCTGGCTAATTTTTTTTTTGTAATTTTAGTAGAGACAGGGTTTCACTGTGTTAGTCAGGATGGTCTCCATCTCCTGACCTCATGATCTGCCTACCTCAGCCTCCCAAAATGCTGGGATTACAGGTGTGAACCACTGTGCCCAGTCGATCTGATGGTTTTATTTATTTATTTTTTTTTTTTTTTTTTTTTTTTTTTT
>NW_020260730.1:0-3899 GCF_003255815.1 Theropithecus gelada
AGAGATGTGACTGAAGAGATTGTCTGCTGCACTAATTCTCAGAATTGGGCCTTACAGTGACCGAGGACATTTTGTTAAAAATCTACAACTGTAGTCTTTCCCCTGAAGATTTTGATGTAATAGACCTAGTAAGGCCTGAACATGTTTGAAAATGTTTACTTGAAGCTGGGCACAGTGGTATGTTCCTGTAGTTCCAGCTTGAGTCTAAGAGTTTGAATCCAGCTTGAGCAACATAGTGAGACTCTTGTCTCTAACAACAATTGTAGAAAAAGGAAAAAAAAAAAAAAAACAATTAAAAAAACCTTCAAGGTTCGGATACACTCCTGATTAAGAATCCCAGAATAGATAAGTGCAATATATAAATTTCTGTATCTCAAAAATGTAAGAAATCTCTAGAAGACTTGGCATTTGATAGGTGCCACATCCTTCAAAGTTCTTCTGTTTGATGATATTACCCTGACTTATCTGTCTTTCTCTGCATCTGTGACTGGGAAGTGAAAGGAAATATTATTGGCAACATCTCTCAGCTGACAGAATAACACCATTCCTTCCGTCCACGATTCATTCACTACCATTCAGAGAGTCTTTAGAAATTTGCTTATGGGTAATCTTTCAATAAGTAGGGGCTGACCCTGTCAGGATTTGATGTCCCTTAGTCACCATGCAGGTGATTATGTGTCAACAAATTTTCATTACAAGTTGGGCTTTCTCAATTAGAATAGTAGCAAATCCTAAACTCCTTTTTTTAGTTGAAGTTGTATTATGAACTCTCTCAGTATGTTTGTTAGTTGTATAGAGCTTTATCATAACCAAAATGGCAGTTTTAAACACTGAAATCCATGAAGTTAATAAGAATACAAATAGGAATTCTTTTAATAATTTAGTTTTAGCAGTCCTATGAACCAATGACCTATTTGGTTAACAATCTGGGAAAATTATATACAAACATATTTTAAATGAATAAATGTTAGACAAATTCTTGAAGCAGGTATTATGAGTCTTTTTAGCAATTTTTATTATATACGAGTGCCTCATATTTTGGTAAAACATATGATACTAGAGAAAGAAAATACTTTACATGTAAATACTTGGATTATACACAACCATTTCATAACGCATTTATAGTAAATATAAAAAAGCAAGGGCTATCTTCTAATGTGGTACACAGATTTGTTTGTTTGCCTCTATAAGTTGAATCAACCTGTAAAATTTAGAAGACTTGTGTAGAAATCTGGACTTCAGGCTTATCCTAAAAAGTCAAATCTGGTGTCTCCTGAGTTTCTATCACTGTTTGGTCTGCTGTGCAGAGACTGCCCCTTTATAGAAGGCATGTATTCTCTAGTTTGCTATTGTGCCCACCTCAGTACTTCCCTTACTCTGGTAACCTTCCTTTGTCCTTGTAAGTATTTGAGTTTACAACTCCTATGTTATAGTATATTTTGATAAAGATTTCAAGATTTTGAAGTCAGTGTGTAGATTTGTTTGTAATATATAGTCTATGGAGTATGTAAATCCCTCTGTTATGGAGTTGAATTTTAGAATTTAGAAGTTTTTAAAACTCCTTTTCTTTATATATACCAGAAATAATTATCTGCCCATAAGAATGCCTAGAAGCCTTTTTAGGTTATTGCTGGTTATAGTTGGATAATTTATGAATATTGCAGATATTATATCTTTGTCCTCAGCACCCTCCTTTAAAAATGCAAGTGACTTACTGGTTTTATTATGCCAGAAATAATTCATATGGATCAGTATGAGAACTTTTATTGATAAGCCATTATGCTGTTATTTCTTACTGAGCTTTGGTTTTTCAAATATTTGTTCTTAAGTTTTTTAAACCTGTCTCTCTTACACAGAACATACTGAGCTTTCTAACAGTAAAGGTAAAAATCTATTCTCTTGTATTAGGAAAAAAACCATGGACTATTTATAAGGCAAATAAGTGCATTTGAAGCCAATCTCTCTTAATTCAGAGTTCATTTCCATAGTGACCCCTTTGGATTAGGAGTGCCTGACATTGGCATCTGGCATCCTGACACCACTGATAGAAGTGAATCAAGCAAGTTTGTACCACCCAGAGGAATCCTCCACCTGTATTGGGAAGCTCTGGCAACTGTTTCTCTGAAACTCTTAATTCCTTAAATGTTAATATTTGCCACAAATAGTATTGTGAAATGGGGATTAGGTAAAATTCAAGAGAGTTCTTGATTATTGGATGTAAGATACAATTTTGTAATACTTCGCAAATGCAGAAGGTCATGGAGTCTTTCTCTTGGGGTATTATACTTCTGCTAAAGCAAATATTCTTTGGAATATAGTTTAAGAAACACTGCTTTAGAGAGAATAATTTAGTTCATTAATTTATGTAAAAAACTTAAAATATTTGCTACAATGTCTCAGGGTTTTGGGGCTATAGAGACAAAAGATACAGCCCTTGCCCTCAAGAAGCTCTTGGTTTCAGAAGGAAACAATGAAATGATTACAATGTAGCGTGCTAAGTGCTGTGATCAAAGCAAGGATTCTTGGGACTGGTAAATGTTTACAGTGAATTTTGGCAATGACCACAGTTAATCCGGGGAGACAGAGGAGGGTTGTTTGCAAGGCAAAGAGCAGCACATCAGAAAGCGCAGAGGAGTGAGAAGGAGGGGACTGCTTTTCATTTACTTCCTTTCTATATTGTATGTTGAAGTTCAAAGAATCCTAGAGAAGATTTTCAGTTCAGTTCATAAATATGTAATTTTGTGAATTATTAATTTTTTCTGCTGTCTTACAGGACAATAATACCCCACTTTTATTCGCCATTATTTGCAAGAAAGAGAAAATGGTGGAATTTCTATTGAGAAACAAAGCAAGCATACATGCCGTTGATAGGCTGAGACGGTACAGTAGTTCTTTTTTTAAAAATAAAAGCCTGCGTATTTTAGAGTGGTAATAGTCACTCAAGTCAGAAATATTAATATTAGTGTAATTATTGGCATACAGTGAAAAATGTCACCACAAATAATCAGGTAGACCACAAATATTTAGACTGAGTCACATAAAGAACAGTATATAGTAGGATTAATCTTCTCTTATGAGATTTGTTATTTATAATCGGATGTTTTTGTTACTGTAATCTTTTATTAGCTAAAGGGTTTTGTATTAGTTTTATTAATTTTTTTTTTTGAGATGGAGTCTAGCTCTGTTGCCAGGCTGGAGTGCAGTGGTGTGATCTTGGCTCACTGCAACCTCCACCTCCCAGGTTCAAGCGATTCTCCTGCCTCAGCCTCCCAAGTAGCTGGAACTTCAGGTGTGTGCCACCATGCCCAGCTAATTTTTGTATTTTTAGTAAAGATGGGATTTCACCATGTTGGCCAGGATGGTCTCCATCTCTTGAGCCCATGATCTGTTCTCCTTGACTTCCCAGAGTGCTGGGATTACAGGCAAAAGTCACTGCACCTGGCAGTTTTTTTTAATTTTTAAAATGTGGACTTTTAGTTTATGACTACTGCTATTGTCATTATTATTATTGTTGTTGTTGTTGTTTTCAGCCCGCAGATAACTCTTATCTGACCCCTAGCTGATTACAATTATAATATATCAGAGTAGGAAAGCAATGGGGAAATCTTCATGTAAATCTTTGCCTACTTTAGATGACTGACCTCAGCACAGTTTCTTGGCCATCAAAGGACTATAAATTAGCAACTTGTATTATGTCACACGCCAGTGGGACAAGAGGCTTCCCTGTTGTCCGTTTCTTTTAGCCTTGGTGATAATTTACAAAGATGAACGCTTGAGCACCCTAGATGCTTATAGACCCAAGCTAGTACATGCAAATGGTTATTACGTCTACACTGACAGATGGATATGAAATTAGTAAAGTGTATCAAACTAACTGTTTAAAAAAGTCTTTATTAAAG
>NW_020260731.1:0-4000 GCF_003255815.1 Theropithecus gelada
GATCTCTTTGCTAGCCTTATTTCTGTGGAATCTGAGAACAGATATTTCGGATCCCTTTGAAGACTATAGGGCCAAAGGAAATATCCTCTGATAACAAAGAGAAAGAAGCTTTCTGAGAATCTTCTTTGTGTTCTGTGAAATCATCTCTCAGAGTTACAGCTTTCCCCTCAAGAGGCCTTTCCCTAAGATAGTAGTTGTGGAATTGGAAAAGTGATTTTTGGAAGCCCTTAGAGGGCTATGGTGAAAAAGGAAATATCCTCAGATGAAATCTGGAAAGAAGCTTTCTGAGAAACTGCTTAGTTTTCTCTAAATTCATCTCACAGAGTTACATCTATATTTCGTGGACCTCTTTGCTAGCCTTATTTCTGTGGAATCTGAGAACAGATATTTCGGATCCCTTTGAAGACTATAGGGCCAAGGGAAATATCCTCCGATAACAAAGAGAAAGAAGCTTTCTGAGAAACTTCTTTGTGTTCTGTGAAATCATCTCACAGTGTTACAGCTTTCCCGTCAAGAAGCCTTTTGCTAAGACAGTTGTTGTGGAATTGGCAAAGGGATATTTGGAAGCCCATAGAGGGCTATGGTGAAAAAGGAAATATCCTCTGATGAAATCTGGAAAGAAGCTTTCTGAGAGACTGCTCTGTGATGTGTGACTTCCACTCAAAGAGTTACATGTGTATTTCGTGGATCTCTTTGCTAGCCTTATTTCTGTGGAATCTGAAAACAGATATTTCGGATCCCTTTGAAGACTATAGGGCCAAGGGAAATATCCTCCGATAACAAAGAGAAAGAAGCTTTCTGAGAAACTTCTTTGTGTTCTGTGAAATCATCTCACAGAGTTACAGCTTTCCCGTCAAGAAGCCTTTCTCTAAGACAGTTTTTGTGGAATTGGCCAAGTGATATTTGGAAGCCCATAGAGGGCTATGGTGAAAAAGGAAATATCCTCAGCTGAAATCTGGAAAGAAGCTTTCTGAGAAACTGCTTAGTGGTCTGTTAATTCATCTCACACAGTTACATCTGTATTTCGTGGATCTCTTTGCTAGCCATATTTCTGTGGAATCTGACAGCAGATATTTAGGATCCCTTTGAAGATTATAGGGCCAAAGGAAATATCCTCCGATAACAAAGAGAAAGAAGCTTCCTCAGAAACTTCTTTGTGTTCTGTGAAATCATCTTACTGAGTTACAGCTTTCCCCTCAAGAAGCCTTTCGGTAAGACAGTTCTTGTGGAATTGGCAAAGTGATATTTGGAAGCCCACAGAGGGCAATGGTGAAAAAGGAAATATGCTCAGATGAAATCTGGAAAGAAGTTTTCTGAGAAACTGCTCTGTGATGTTTGACTTCCACTCACCGAGTTACATCTGTATTTTGTAGATCTCTTTGCTAGCCTTATTTCTGTGGAATTTGAGAACAGATATTTCGGATCCCTTTAAAAACTAAAGGGCCAAAGGAAATATTCTCCAATAACAAACAGAAAGAAGCTTTCTGAGAAACTTCTTTGTGTTCTGTGAAATTATCTCACAGAGTTACAGCTTTCCCGTCAAGAAGCCTTTCGCTAAGACAGTTCTTGTGGAATTCGCAAAGTGATATTTGGAAGCCCATAGAGGCCTATGGTGAAAAAGGAAATATCCTCAGATGAAATCTGGAAAGAAGCTTTCTGAGAAACTGCTTAGTGTTCTCTTAATTCATCTCACAGAGTTACATCCGTATTTCGTGGATCTCTTTGCTAGCCATATTTCTGTGGAATCTGACAGCAGATATTTAGGATCCCTTTGAAGATTATAGGGCCAAAGGAAATATCCTCCGATAACAAAGAGATAGAAGCTTTCTGAGAAACTTCTTTGTGTTCTGTGAAATCATCTCACAGAGTTACAGGTTTCCCGTCAAAAAGCCTTTCGCTAAGACAGTTCTTGTGGAATTGGCAAAGTGATATATGGAAGCCCATAGAGGGCTATGGTGAAAAAGGAAATATCCTCAGATGAAATCTGGAAAGAAGCTTTCTCAGAAACTGCTTAGTGTTCTGTTAATTCATCTCACAGAGTTACATCTGTATTTCGTGGATCTCTTTGCTAGCCTTATTTCTGTGGAATCTGAGAACAGATATTTCGGATCCCTTTGAAGACTATAGGGCCAAAGGAAATATCCTCTGATAACAAAGAGAAAGAAGCTTTCTGAGAATCTTCTTTGTGTTCTGTGAAATCATCTCTCAGAGTTACAGCTTTCCCCTCAAGAGGCCTTTCCCTAAGATAGTAGTTGTGGAATTGGAAAAGTGATTTTTGGAAGCCCTTAGAGGGCTATGGTGAAAAAGGAAATATCCTCAGATGAAATCTGGAAAGAAGCTTTCTGAGAAACTGCTTAGTTTTCTCTAAATTCATCTCACAGAGTTACATCTATATTTCGTGGACCTCTTTGCTAGCCTTATTTCTGTGGAATCTGAGAACAGATATTTCGGATCCCTTTGAAGACTATAGGGCCAAGGGAAATATCCTCCGATAACAAAGAGAAAGAAGCTTTCTGAGAAACTTCTTTGTGTTCTGTGAAATCATCTCACAGTGTTACAGCTTTCCCGTCAAGAAGCCTTTTGCTAAGACAGTTGTTGTGGAATTGGCAAAGGGATATTTGGAAGCCCATAGAGGGCTATGGTGAAAAAGGAAATATCCTCTGATGAAATCTGGAAAGAAGCTTTCTGAGAGACTGCTCTGTGATGTGTGACTTCCACTCAAAGAGTTACATGTGTATTTCGTGGATCTCTTTGCTAGCCTTATTTCTGTGGAATCTGAAAACAGATATTTCGGATCCCTTTGAAGACTATAGGGCCAAGGGAAATATCCTCCGATAACAAAGAGAAAGAAGCTTTCTGAGAAACTTCTTTGTGTTCTGTGAAATCATCTCACAGAGTTACAGCTTTCCCGTCAAGAAGCCTTTCTCTAAGACAGTTTTTGTGGAATTGGCCAAGTGATATTTGGAAGCCCATAGAGGGCTATGGTGAAAAAGGAAATATCCTCAGCTGAAATCTGGAAAGAAGCTTTCTGAGAAACTGCTTAGTGGTCTGTTAATTCATCTCACACAGTTACATCTGTATTTCGTGGATCTCTTTGCTAGCCATATTTCTGTGGAATCTGACAGCAGATATTTAGGATCCCTTTGAAGATTATAGGGCCAAAGGAAATATCCTCCGATAACAAAGAGAAAGAAGCTTCCTCAGAAACTTCTTTGTGTTCTGTGAAATCATCTTACTGAGTTACAGCTTTCCCCTCAAGAAGCCTTTCGGTAAGACAGTTCTTGTGGAATTGGCAAAGTGATATTTGGAAGCCCACAGAGGGCAATGGTGAAAAAGGAAATATGCTCAGATGAAATCTGGAAAGAAGTTTTCTGAGAAACTGCTCTGTGATGTTTGACTTCCACTCACCGAGTTACATCTGTATTTTGTAGATCTCTTTGCTAGCCTTATTTCTGTGGAATTTGAGAACAGATATTTCGGATCCCTTTAAAAACTAAAGGGCCAAAGGAAATATTCTCCAATAACAAACAGAAAGAAGCTTTCTGAGAAACTTCTTTGTGTTCTGTGAAATTATCTCACAGAGTTACAGCTTTCCCGTCAAGAAGCCTTTCGCTAAGACAGTTCTTGTGGAATTCGCAAAGTGATATTTGGAAGCCCATAGAGGCCTATGGTGAAAAAGGAAATATCCTCAGATGAAATCTGGAAAGAAGCTTTCTGAGAAACTGCTTAGTGTTCTCTTAATTCATCTCACAGAGTTACATCCGTATTTCGTGGATCTCTTTGCTAGCCATATTTCTGTGGAATCTGACAGCAGATATTTAGGATCCCTTTGAAGATTATAGGGCCAAAGGAAATATCCTCCGATAACAAAGAGATAGAAGCTTTCTGAGAAACTTCTTTGTGTTCTGTGAAATCATCTCACAGAGTTACAGGTTTCCCGTCAAAAAGCCTTTCGCTAAGACAGTTCTTGTGGAATTGGCAAAGTGATATATGGAAGCCC
>NW_020260732.1:0-3894 GCF_003255815.1 Theropithecus gelada
TTAGTAGAGACGGGGTTTCACTATGTTGGTCAGGCTGGTCTCGAACTCCTGACCTCTGGTGATCCGCCCACCTTGACCTCCCAAAGTGCTGGGATTATAGGCGTAAGCAACTGTGCCCAGCCAACACTAGTCATCTTGAGAGGGTGGGTGGGAAGGCACCCCTGAGCTAAAGGAGCAACAGTCATACCAGATGCAGATTTGTTTTTTTTAAATGAAGCAACTTCCTAAGGTGCCAGATGAGTTTTAAGAGGGGAAGTAGCCATAAGGAAAACAGAAACCAGCAATTTCTGAGTATCCTGGGAAAGCAATCTGAAGCAGGCAGGACTTTAGGAGCCATAAAAGTGATGACATAAATGTTTAAACAAAGGTATGTCAAGCCAGAGGCTGCTTCTCTCCAAACTGTGGTTCTGCCTAGGCTCCTTCCCTAAGTCACCCTCTGTGGAGAACTTGGGAAGGACTGGTCATTTTTCTTCTTCCTTTTTTTAAAAAATTAATTGGTTGGGCGCAGTGGCTCACGCCTGTAATCCCAGCACTTTGGGAGGTCAAGGCGGGCGGATCACGAGAACACGAGGTCAGGAGATTGAGACCATCCTGTTTAACACGGTGAAACCCTGTCTCTACTAAAAATACAAAAAAAAAAAAAAAAATAGTTGGGTGTGGTGGCACGCACCTATAGTCCCAGCTACTCAGGAGGTTGAGGCAGGAGAATTGCTTGAACCGGGGAGATGGAGGCTGCAGTGAGTCGAGGTTGTGCCACTCCACTCCAGCCTGGGTGACAGAGAAAGACTCCACCTCAAAATAATAATAATAATAATAATAATAATAATTAATTTTGAGATAACGGTCTCACTCTGGCACCCAGGCTGGAGTGCAGTGTCACAATCTTGGTTCACTGCAACCTCAACCTCCTGGGCTTAAGCAATTCTCCCCTCCTCAGTGTTCTGAGTAGCTGGGTCTACAGGTACACATCACCATACCTGGCTAATTTTTTTTTTTTTTGGTAGAGATGGGGTCTCACTACATTGCCCAGACTGGTCTCTAACTCCTGGGCTCAGTGATCCTCCTGCCTCTCCTCCCAAAGTGCTGGGATTACAGGTGTGAGCCAATGCCACATGCCCAACCTTGGTCATCTTTCTTCTGATGCCTGTAAAAAGAAGCAAGAGGCTACACTCTGAAGCCAACCCCATGATGGAGCAAGATGCTCTTCTAGCTCCCCATTCCCTAAGCTTATTTCCCGGGGAAACTCCTGTGGAGTGTAAAGATGACCACATCAGCAATCTCTGCTTGACCTACTCACTTGATCCACTGAAACTCTACATAAAGAACCTGGGCCATGGGAGGCGGAGCTTGCAGTGAGCCGAGATTGCGCTACTGCACTCCAGCCTGGGGGGACTCCACCTCAAAAATAAAAAATAAAAAATAAAAATAGGCCGGGCGCGGTGGCTCAAGCCTGTAATCCCAGCACTTTGGGAGGCCGAGACGGGCGAATCACAAGGTCAGGAGATCGAGACCATCCTGGCTAAACCGGTGAAACCCCGTCTCTACTAAAAAAATACAAAAAACTAGCCGGGTGAGGTGGCGGGTGCCTGTAGTCCCAGCTACTCGGGAGGCTGAGGCAGGAGAATGGCGTAAACCCGGGAGGCGGAGCTTGTAGTGAGCTGAGATCTGGCCACTGCACTCCTGCCTGGGCGACAGAGCGAGACTCTGTCTCAAAAAAAAAAAAATAAAATAAAAATAAAAATAAAAGAACCTGGGCCAGCACTTTGGGAGGCTGAGACGGGTGGTTCACCTGAGGTCAGGGGTTCGAAACCAGCCTGGTCAACATGACGAAACCCCATCTCTACTAAAAATACAAAAGTTAGCTGGGCACGGTGGTGGGTGCCTGTAATCCCAGCTACTCAGGGGGCTGAGGCAGGAGAATTACTTGAACCCAGGAAGTGGAGGTTGCAGTGAGCTGAGATCGCGCCACTGCACTCCAGCCTGGAAGACAGAGCAAGACTCCATCTCAAACAAAACAAAACAAAACAAACAAACAAACAAAAAAGAACATAAGAACCTGGGAAGGACTGGACTCTAAAACTCTGAGACTCTGACAGCCAAAGAGCTGGTAAACTGGCTGAGGTCCCAGGGGAGAGCTCTCCCTCAGAGGGGCTGGGGCAGGGCTCTCCTCCAATTTTAGATTAGTTCTGACCATCACCATTCTCTGGAGGAAAACTTCAACATGGAAGCATCTCCTGAACTGGGGCAACTCTGCTGAGGTCTCCCTGAGGCCTGGCCTAACCCAAAGTGCAGCATCGGCAGAGTGCTGCTCTGCCAGTTGAGAGGGGGGTGGTAGGGCATGGGAGCTGGACTTTGTAATGCTCTGGCACCTCTGAGTTCAGATTGAACAAGCCCCACTGGCCAAAAGCAAAGTGGTGATGTTGTCAAAGCCTACTCACCTGCTACATCCCAATCTCAGCTCCTCTCTCTCTCCCACCCTCATCCACCTCCCATAACATGCTTTAGTCCCACCCTACTGTCAATCATTCCTGCAAAGAATACAACTTACAGCCGGGCGCGATGGTGGCTCACACCTGCAATCCCAGCACTTTGGGAGGCCGAGGCGGGTGGATCACAAGGTCAGGAGATTGAGACCATCCTGGCTAACAAGGTGAAATCCCATCTCTACTAAAAATACAACAACAACAACAACAAAAATTAGGTGGGAGTGGTGGTGGGCACCTGTAGTCCCAGCTACTCGGGAGGCTGAGGCAGGAGAATGGCGTGAACCCAGGAGGCGGAGACGGCAGGGAGGCGGAGACGGCAGTGAGCCGGGATCACACCACTGTACTCCAGCCTGGGCAACACAGCGAGACTCCTTCTCAAAAAAAAAAAAAGAAAAGAATACAACTTACGGGTGACCTCTTAACTGAAGTACCTACATTTTAATGGAACACTCTGTAAGGCCCAGATGAATGACTTCGAAGCTATATATATATAGCTATATATATATATATTATAAAGCAGTCTTCCCTCTGGCACCCACTCCTCAAAGCACCCCACATATAGATACTGCCAGGGCCATCCACCTTGTTAAGTCTCAATTTCCCCAGCAATAAAAATGAGCAGCCAAATCAGGTCATTTTCCAAGTCCCTTCCAACTTTGATGTATGAGATCTTAGACTTGAGATTCCACAGCCTCCCATTCTGAGAGTGCGGAGCCGGCCAGCCCTTGTTAGGAGGCAGCTCGTCTGTGGTTTGGCACCACTGCCCAGCAGGCATTTATTAAATCAGTGCGACGTGGTCCCTGCTGGCCTGGAAAAAGAACATTAAGCTCCAAAAACTTCCTGCAGCAGGCCTCCTTCAGAGAATGCTGCTCAGAGGGTTGAGGAACAAAACCATTCAGACCCCTGGCTGTGCTCCAAGATCCTGTTCAGTAGTACTTTTGCCCTGTCTGCACGGAGAACTGGGGACTAAAAACATCTGGAAATCTGCTTAAGACCTGGGCAAGTTGTCTTTTCTTCCTTTGGGGGTGGCTGTTCTTGACCCTGGTAATCCAGGCTGACCTCTGCCAATGCCCCTTCGCTTTCAATCTTCTGCACTTCATTGGGCAACAGCTTTCTAATAAAATCCACATGAATCCAGCTGCTAACAGCTCCTGGAAGGACTGTGGGATCTAACACCTGCTCCTGCATTCCTTGAGCCCTAGTAGCAAGGGCAAACAGGGCTGAAACCCAACTGTAGCATCTCTGGGTCTTACAGTGGAGTTGTGGACCAAGAGAGTAGATAGGAGGGCTGGGTGTGGTGGCTTACGCCTGTAATCCCAGCACTTTGGGAGGCCAAGGTGGGCGGATCACCTGAGGTCCACAGTTCGAGACCAGCCTGACCAACATAGTGAAACCCCGTCTCTACTAA
>NW_020260733.1:0-3892 GCF_003255815.1 Theropithecus gelada
ATTCTGTTGATTTGGGGTGGAGAGTTCTGTAGATGTCTATTAGGTCCACTTGGTGCAGAGCTGAGTTCAATTCCTGGATATCCTTTTTAACTTTCCGTCTTGTTGATCTGTCTAATGTTGACAGTGGGGTGTTAAAGTCTCCGATTATTGTTGTTTGGGAGTCTAAGTCTCTTTTTAGGCCTCTAAGGACTTGCTTTATGAATCTGGTTGCTCCTGTATTGGGTGCATATAAGCTTTGCCCTAAGAATGAACTCATTCATGAAATTTGACAAGCACCTAATACATTTGATATGCAGGAAGTGAGAGACCAGAAGGGACAACTATTAGAGGACAAAGAGACTTAGCAGCTACAACATCTCAATTTTCAACTATTTTACATTCTGGAACTTGGTGTAAGATTTTACTTCACAAGAAGTTCTGCCACTTAAAAAGAAAAGCTTGAAAACCACTACAGTACTGCTTATTATACCCACTTCCATAAAGTGTGTGGGTATTTTAATAAGTAAAATTTGAAAATCATTTTCAAATGCACAAGCTTCAGTAACTGAGTCGATCAACTGGTAGAAAGAGTATCAGCGATTGAAGAGCAAATAATTTTCAAATGATTTTCAAATTTTACTTATTAAAATACCACCTTTGTAATGTTTTCCATACCATGATTTCCTTATTTTGTAGAAAAAAATATAGAGGTCCATAAAAGTTGACCTGTCATTCACCCAGTTAGTTGCATAACTTGGCCTTTGGTCCATAGTTTGTTCCACTATAGTGCCTATATTTGCAGACTCTAAATTAAAGGGTTGTTTCGCTTAGTTTTGTTTTTGTTTTAGCAAAAGTTTATTTATATATTGGGAAGCTTTCTAAAACCAAAAAATATACTTCTGCACCCACCAAAAATTTTACTGATGAATCCATATAGTCATGTGCTTGGTCATTTATTCATTCATTTACCCAACAACAATTTATTGAGCATTACTGAGGGCCGTGTACTGTATAGGCTTGAGGAATCATAGATGAAATAGTATGACTTCTGTCCTCATGGACTGTTGAATCTAAGTAGAATATCATCACAATCATAATGCACAACTGATACAACCAGTTATATAACGAATATGCTTTACAAGATGTGACAATAACGTAGAGGAAGGCTATGTAAGTCTGCCTAGGAGGACCCGGGAAGGTTTCATCAAGAAAGTAAATCTAAGCTGTGCTTTTGTAACATAAGTAGAATTTTTTCAGGAAAATGAAGGAAAGTAGTTAATTCATAAACAAAACTTCTTATCACTGATACTTAGCTACCAATAAGAGCTCAATTAGTGACAATGAAATCAGTAATGAGTCATTTGATCCTTCTAAACTTGCATTTCTATTGGCAAAATAATTATTTCTTGTATACATTTCTGACATGGCTGAAATAACACATAATCAATATAAGAAAGTGTTAAAATATTGCATGCTACTCTGAGATCAACCACAGACTCAGCCATAAATTAAATCTCAATAAGTTCAAGAAAATCAATATCATACCAACCATACTCTCAGTTCACAGTGGAATAAAAATAAAAATCAATACCATGAAGATCTCTTAAAACCACACAATGACATGGAAATTAAACAACTTGCTCCTGAATAACTTTTGGTTAAATAAAAAAAATTAAGGCAGAAGTGAAAAAAAATTCTTGAAATAAATGAAAATAGAGACACATACAAAATCTCTGGGATGGAGCAGAACCAATGTTAAAAGTTTATAGTGCACTCCTCTGGGGATAGGGCATACCTAAACAAAAAGCAGCAGAAACCTTGGCAGGGGTAAATGCCCCGTATGATAGCTTTGAAGAGAGCAGTGGATCTCCCAGCACGGAGGCTGAGATCTGAGAATGGACAGACTGCCTGCTCCAGTGGGTCCCTGACCCCTGGGTAGCCTAACTGGGAGACATCCCCCACTAGGTGCAGACTGACACCTCACACCTCACATGGCGGGGTACACCCCTGAGACGAAGCTTCCAGAGCAAAAATCAGACAGCAACACTCACTGTTCAGTAATATTCTATCTTCTGCAGCCTCCGCTGCTGATACCCAGGCAAACAGCGTCTGGAGTGGACCTCAAGCACACTCCAACAAACCTACAGTTGAGGGTCCTGACTGTTAGAAGGAAAACTAACAAACAGAAAGGACACCCACACCAAAACCCCATCAGTACATCAACATCATCAAAGACCAAAGGCAGATAAAACCACAAAGATCAGGAAAAAGCAGTGCAGAAAAGCTGGAAATTCAAAAACACAGAGTGCATCTCCCCCTCCAAAGGAACGCAGCTCATCGCCAGCAACGGAACAAAGCTGGACGGAGAATGACTTTGACAAGTTGAGAGAAGAAGGCTTCAGTCGATCAAACTTCTCAGAGCCAAAGGAGGAACTACGTAACCAGCACAGAGAAACTAAAAACCTTGAAAAAAGAATGGATGAATGGATAACTAGAATAATCAATGCAGAGAAGACCTTAAAAGAACTGATAGAGATGAAAACCATAACATGAGAAATACATGACAAATGCACAAGCTTCAGTAACCGACTCGATCAACTGGTAGAAAGAGTATCAGTGATTGAAGATCAAATGAATGAAATGAAGCAAGAAGAGAAGTCTAGAGAAAAAAGAGTAAAAATAAATTAACAAAACCACCAAGAAGTATGGGATTATGTGAAAAGACCAAATCTACGTCTGATTGGTGTGCCTGAAAGTGACAGGTAAAATGGAACCAAGTTGGAAAACACTGCAGGATATCATCCAGGAGAACTTCCCCAACCTAGTAAGGCAGGCCAACATTCAAATTCAGGAAATACAGAGAATGCCACAAAGATACTCCTCGAGAAGAGCAACTCTAAGACACATAATTGTCAGATTCACCAAAGTTGAAATGAAGCAAAAATGTTAAGGGCAGCCAGAGAGAAAGGTTGGGTTACACACAAAGGGAAGCCCATCAGACTAACATCAGATCTCTCAGCAGAAACTCTCCAAGCCAGAAGAGAGTTGGGAGCCAATAGTCAACATTCTTAAAGAAAAGAATTTTCAACCCAGAATTTCATATCCAGCCAAACTAAGCTTCATAAGTGAAGGAGAAATAAAATCCTTTACAGACAAGCAAATGCTTAGAGATCTTGTCACCACCAGGCCTGCCCTACAAGAGATCCTGAAGGAAGCACTAAACATGGAAAGGAACAACTGGTACCAGCCATTGCAAAAACATGTCAAAATGTAAAGTCCATTGCTGCTAGGAAGAAACTGCATCAACTAGTGAGCAAAATAACCAGCTAATATCATAATGACAGGATCAAGTTCACACATAACAATATTAACCTTAAATGTAAATGGACTAAATGGTCCAATTAAAAGACATGGACTGGCAAATTGGATAAAGAGTCAAGACCCATCAGTTTGCTGTATTCAGGAGACCCACCTCACAGGCAGAGACACACATAGACTCAAAATAAAGGGATGGAGGAAGACCTACCAAGCAAATGGAAAACAAAAAAAAAAAAAGCAGGGGTTGCAATCCTAGTCTCTGATAAAACAGACTTTAAACCATCAAAGATCAAAAGAGACAAAGAAGGCCATTACATAATGGTAAAGGGATCAATTCATCAGGAAAAGCTAACTATCCTAAATATATATGCACCAATTACAGGAGCACCCAGATTCATAAAGCAAGTCCTTAGAGACTTACAAAGAGACTTAGACTCCCATACAATAATAATGGGAGACTTTAACACCGTACTGTCAACATTAGACAGATCAATGAGACAGAAAGTTAACAAGGATATCCAGGAATTGAACTCAACTCTGCACCAAGCGGACCTAATAGACATCTACAGAACTCTCCACCCCAAATCAACAGAAT
>NW_020260734.1:0-9477 GCF_003255815.1 Theropithecus gelada
CGGCGCCCGCCACCCGCCGCCCGCCGCCCGCGCTGCCCTGGCCCTCCCGCCGCCCGCCGCCCTCCGACTGCGCGCCCGCCACGGTGGCCTCGTGCTCCTCACGGCGGCCGGCCAATGGGTGCGTCGCGCGGAGCCCGGCCTGCCAATGGGCGCGCCCCTCGGCCCGTGGGGCGGGAGGCCCCGGACCCGGCGGGGCCGGGCCGGGCTCCCCAGCCCCCTCCCCCAGTCTCCCGCGCGGGGCGGAAGGACTGCGCGCCCCCCTTCGGCCGTCACGCCGGCGATGGCGGCGCCCTTCCCTGGCCCCAGCCCTGGATGTCAGAGGGCCTAAGCGCGGCCGTCCCTGCGAGGCTCCGGACGGCCGAGGCGCCGAGCAGAGACAGCCCGAGCGCGACGTGTACCCACCCCCGCCTCGCCCCGTCCCCAGGTCCTCTACCGCCCTCTCCGCTCCCGAGTCCGCCCGCCCTACCCTGCGCCTCTGGATGCTTTTGACCCCAGATTCTCCGCCTCTCCCCCCAGTCCTGGTGCGCTCCTTTCCGGGGTCTTGGTCCCCAGTCTCCGGGCTCGGACTGACTGACCACTGACCAGAGCCCAGGCCAGTCCACTCACTGGTCTAACAAAAAAAGAGCCTTTCCCGCGCTCCCCGGTGCCAGGCCCACGCTGGGGGAGGCCGAGAGGCCTGCAGGGCAGCCGACGTCCACTAAGGCAGACTCTTCTCCCGCTAGGGTGACCCCTTCTAACTCAACCAGGTGACTGGGCCGTGCGCTGCAGGGTTGTGGGCCACGGTCACTGCGCCTGCTTGTTTCTGACCTCGGTAAGTGGCCACACTCACCCGTCAACCCCCGGTTTCCCGACGCAGGCCCCTCGTGAGATGCTGTGGTCTTTTCTAGCAATGTCGCCAGGCTTTCCAACAAAATTCCTCTTTCCTGCGCAGAACCGCTCTCCACTCGCATTTCTTCTG
The DNA here is from genome assembly GCF_003255815.1 of Theropithecus gelada. Lineage (NCBI taxonomy): Eukaryota > Metazoa > Chordata > Mammalia > Primates > Cercopithecidae > Theropithecus > Theropithecus gelada. Next base: position 959 of record NW_020260734.1, read on the forward strand.
CTCAGATCCGTATTCCGAGCCCGCACCAGGCTGTGTGCCGGGTCCGGAGGAGGCCGACCCAGCACCCGTGGGCCCTGTCGAAGGGGTGCCAGCTGGGCACGCGTTGTTTTCTGAGGTGGCCTCGCTGTCTTTCAGGGTGTGTGTACATTCGAAACTCCACTGAACCTTGATTGAAGACCTAGTGTGGCAGTCCATGGCCTGGGGACTGGTAAGGATTGAGGCCATAGGATGGGCTTGAGTGTGGCGGTGCCCCCAGGGCCCCACTGAACTAGTGGGTGTGCTGGGAACCTGGCCACACGTGAACCTCTCCAGACGAGGGGATGCTCTGCAGCGTCCAGCCGTCAAAACCTCCTGTAGAAATGGGAGCGAGCATCAAGCCTGTGTGTGTGCATGCTTGGGTGGAGTCAACCTGGAGAAGAAAGAGGCTTCCGGGCTGGCCCTCCAAAGCCGGTTGTACAGGCGGCAGCTCAGGCTACTCACTGCGGGCCCTATGACCCTTTCTGGGGCGCTGCTTGCTCTCTCCAGTCTGCTTTTGTATATTTTGTGTCCATATCACCAAATCGTCTCATTGGTTCTAAGCTTTCATTTACCTTCCTTAGATTGTCTAATAGTTGTCTCCCTTCTCAAAGCTGTTCCCGCAGTTTTTATTTTAGTTCTAGGTAATGGGGTGACAGCCCCCTTCAGTTATCTTCAGCAAGCACAGCAGCATGAGAGGACGCAATGACAAGTGAAGTCTCTTAAGTCAGAGCCCTGCTTCTATCTGGCATAGCCTCTTAGTCAATTAAGAGAATACATGTAAAGAATACACCTTCAGACTGGGCGCGGTGGCTCATGCCTGTAATTACAGCAATTTGGGAGGCCAAGGCAGGAGGATCTCTTGAGCCCAGGAGTTTGAGACCAGCCTGGGCAATATAGTGGGACCCCCGTCTCTACAAAAAATTAAAAAATTAGCCGGGTGTGGTGGTGCGCCCCTGTAGTGGTGGGAGGATGTCTTGAGCAGAGGAGGAGGGGTTTGTAGTGAGCTGAGACTGCCCCACTGCACTTCAGCCTGGATGACAGAGTGAGATCCTGTCTCAAAAAACAAACAAAAACCATATTTGGGAATACATGGGAAGAGCTCTGCCAATCATTATCATCATAGTGAATATTTTAACTAATGTTAATCAGTTACTATGCTCCAGGGTTGTGTTCAGTGCCTCATTCCTATTACCGCACTACATTCTCACAGCGTCAGAACAAGGCCTCCGTTTTACGGCTTAGGGAATTGAAGCACAGATGGGCTAAGGGAGCACCTGTAGAGCAGGGCTGTGGTTTGATAACAGAGCGCACGCTCTTTAACTATCCTGCCCTTCTGCGATTGTTGTGAATAAAGCACCTACAAGTTCCTGTAGAACGGTAAGTGCCCCATACAACATAGCTTTTATTAATTTTAGGTATCTCTCGCAGCGCTTACTTAGATTTTTGCTGTGATCATTGATAAAGTTCAGCTTTCAACACTCCATATCAAATTCTGTTACTTCAGAAGTCTAGGCACCAATCACATCTCCGAAATAAACGCAAGGCATTGCATAATTGCATTTTGGAATGTGGTGCTGTACATAGTCCATCCGAGAGGGTTATCACTTCTCTCTGGGTATTAGGAATAAAAATGGCGGTGGCAGAGTAGGGGGCGCGGCTGCCAGCTCCGAGTTCAGACCCGCACTGGGGAGGCAGAGGGCGGGGCCGGGCCGACGCCACGTGGGCTGCCCTTCCCTTTTGGGCAGCCCCACCTCCAGAGCTGAGGCGCCTGCGCCAGCAGCTTCTGGCCCTGCTCGGCCTCAGGGAGCACGCGCACCCTGCGTACTCTGATTGGCGGAACCTCACGCCCCCCGCTGCATTCTGATTGGTGGATCCGCCTTGCTTTAGGAGGTCGGCGCCCAGCTTTCCGGCACTCGTACGCTTACCATACAGCGCTCGTTAGGAGCCCAGGCCGCCGTACACGGCGAGTACGGGCAGGGCGGCCTTGGCTGCGTCCGGGCGATCCAGTGCGTAGTTCCGCCATACCCATCTCCACGACCTCAGTCGAGCATGTTCACCAGGGCCCAGGTGAGACGGATTCTGCAGCGGGTGCCCGGGAAGCAGCGACTTGGCATCTACCGGTTCCTGCCCTTCTTTTTTGTCCTGGGAGGAACGATGGAGTGGATCATGATTAAAGTGCGCGTAGGCCAGGAGACCTTCTGTAAGTGAGGGGGTAGCAGTCTCTGCTTTCAGGAAGGCACGAGGCGTAGGGATCCGTTTTTCTGGGAAGTATTCTCAGATTGCAAAGTGCGCATTCCACTCAGAACGCTGGGCAAGTGCAGTTCCATTCGCTTGGCAGTCAGGGCGGCCTGGCTCTCTTGTAGGCCGGGCACATTGGCGTCCAACCTTGCGACCTTCCCTGCACTTAGAGGCGAGATCACGTGCTTCCAGCCCTCTCACGCCTGCCCTTCACCCGTGCCGGTGACATCGCTTAAGGAACAGACTTGCTCACAACAATCGTAGAAGGGGGTGGATATGAGGGGTCAGGGAAACTCCTGCTAAATAGCCATTTCACTTTGGACTCATCTGTCCAAACTCTGGAGGGAGCTGATCTGCCTGACTTTGCTATTTACCACTGCCTTTACAGGGCAGTCATTGGCACCAGGTGTTTGGTCTGGGTCCAGATGATCAGCACTGTAAAGACAGTGGTAATGCCTGGCTCTGCATTACTGAGCATTAACTCTGGACAGGCCAGTTCCTTTCAGGACTTCCCCAACCCCTCGGCCCTTTCTGCTTTGCCCCTCTCCTGAAACGCTATCGTTTGTGAATTGCCAACCCACATTTTAAAGAATTGTTACGTTAGTGATTCCTAAAGATCCTTAGTCCTTCTATTCATCCATTCATTGATACTTAATGAACATTCTTGTTCATTAAGTAATGAAAAAGGCAGAGGTGTCCCTTACCCCAGAAGAGCTCTAATGGGAAAGAAGATGATAAAGACAGTTACCACACGCAGTGATCAGTGCTGTGAGAAGGAAGTGGGAGGAACATAGGAATCTCGGTTGGGCACATCAACTGGACTAGATGGTGCAGGGAAGGCTTCAGGAAGCAGCTACCAAGTAAAGTAGGACCTGAAGACTGAGTAGGTGTCAGTCAGATGAGGGGAAGGTGTGTGGAATTGAAAGCATCTCCATGGCAGTGGTAGGAGCACTTGTGTGGGAGTATGCTGTGTGTTTGAGGGATTGAAGCAGATGAACAAAGTGGGGATGGCTAGAAGGGTGCCTGGGCAGGGTGGCAAAGGGACTGGAGAATCAGGAATGGATCCCAAGGATTCATTTTAAGGAGAGGATTTAACATGTGGAGAATGGCTCCTTGTGGACAGATTGGTAGGAACAGTTACGCTGTATGGCTGTCTAGAGTTGAGACGGTGGCCTGGTCTAGGTTGGGGCAGAAAGGATGCCAAGAAGGGGTGGAAGTAAGAGACAGCCCAGAGGTAGTACTGACAGGGCATGGTGATTGAGTGGACTCAGGAGATGAGGAGTGGAGGCTTCTGGTGGGACACCCGGGGCAGGGGTGGTGCATTTCCTGAAGGTGCAGAACACAGGCAGGGCCATCCTGGGCATCATCTGGGACGTGATGAAGTAGATATGGTTATACAGAGCTGAAGCTCAGGAGGCAAATCTGGGCCAGAAATTGGGATTCGTGAACCATTCACAAGCAAATTGTGATGGAAGTCAAACCCTAACTTTTTTTTTTTTTTGAGACAGAGTCTCGCTCTGTCGCCCAGGCTGGAGTGCAGTGGCCGGATCTCAGCTCACTGCAAGCTCTGCCTCCCGGGTTTACGCCATTCTCCTGCCTCAGCCTCCCGAGTAGCTGGGACTACAGGCGCCCGCCACCACGCCCAGCTAATTTTTTGTATTTTTTAGTAGAGACAGGGTTTCACCATGTTAGCCAGGACGGTCTCGATCTCCTGACCTTGTGATCCGCCCGTCTCGGCCTCCCAAAGTGCTGGGATTACAGGCTTGAGCCACCACGCCCGGCCAAACGCTAACATTTTAATTTAATTTAATTAATTTATATTTTGAGACCGAGTTTTGCTCTTGTTGCCCAGGCTGGAGTGCAATGGTGCGATCTCGGCTCACCGCAACCTCTGCCTCCCAGGGTCAAGCGATTCTCTTGCCTCAGCCTCTGGAGTAGCTGGGATTACAGGTATGCGCCACCACACCCGGCTAATTTTGTATTTTTAGTAGAGATGGGGTGTCTCCATGTTGGTCAGGCTGGTCTCGAACTCCTGACCTCAGGTGATCTGCCCACCTTGGCCTCCCAAAGTGCTGGGATTACAGGTGTGAGCACTGTGCCTGGCCCAAACCCCAACATTTTAAGGGTAACTGAGAATGGCCAGAGAGGCAAGGAAGGAAACCAGGAAGATTTGTTATCACAAAAGAAAAGAGGTTAAAGAAGTCCGGCTCTGTGAAGGGGAGGTAACCCCCTTCCTCTAGGAGAGACTGCAGGATATACAAATAATGATCTAGAAGGAGAGGGTGGAGAGAGGCTGGAGATACTGGACCCTTGAGGGTGGGAGAGGGTGGGACCAGAGCTGGGTGACAGGAGTAAGCCCTTGGAAGTTAGCTGGAAGAGTTCCTTATGATGACTTTCCTCTGTGAAGGAATAGAGGAAATGGCCATTACGGGGTGGGTGAAGAAGAGTCAGGATCATGGCTGAGGAAACAGGATTGTCAGACACCTCAATGGACCCAGTTAGAGGCATCAATTGGCCCCTCAGTGCACAGCAAGCAGGGTGAAGCATGGGGAAGGGAGGAAGTTGGATTAATCAGTGGTTGGGGTTTTGAGGTTGTGTCAGGAAGTTAAGATACTGACAAGAGTATGAAAGAATTTTAGCTGATTTGCCAGGAAAGAGAAAAAGAGGCAGCTGAGTGGGGAAGACAGGGGCGGAAGGCCTGGGGAAGAAACCTGAGGTCCAAGGACAGGAGGGCTGGAAAGGTAATGGGGGTTGTGGTATGAACAGCAATCCTTCAGAGGAGCCCTGCAAATGACTGGAAGATGTTGAAGGTGAAGGGGGCTGGGTAAGCTTCATCCCCATGGGTAAGAGTAGTATCTGGGGAGAAGGCACAGACAGGACAGGGGCAAGGAACCTGAGCTAGAGGCCAGCACTTTTGGTGACTGAAGGGGCATGATGGAGAGCAGGTGCCAAAGAAAGATGTTGGTAGACAAATGGCATGAGCCATGAAGGAGGAAGATTTTTTTTTTTTTTTGAGAGAGAGTCTTGCTCTGTCGCCCAGGCTGGAGTGTGGGGGCACGATCTTGGCTCACTGCAACCTCTGCCTCTTGGGTTCAAGCGACTCTCCTGCCTCAGCCTCCCGAGTAGCTGGGACTATAGGTGCCTGCCACCACACCCGGCTAATTTTTGTATTTTTAGTAGCGACGGGGTTTCACCATATTGGCCAGGCTGGTCTCAAACTCCTGACCTTCGGCCTCCTGAAGTGCTGGGATTATAGGCATGAGCCACTGTGCCCAGCCTGGAAGAAGATTCTTTACATGAAGGTGGAGAATCAAAGGTCTGGCAAAGCAGTAGCTGGAACAAGGAAACTGATCTCCTCTCCCCACCTGAAGGTTTCTGGGTATGGGAGAGGGAGCATCAGAGAGCCAAGAGGCAAGAAGTGCCTTTGAGGAGCCAGGTTTTAGTTAAGAAGGATGACTTCAGAGCACAGAATAGAAATTATGGGGGAGAAGGAAGTGAGGGAAAGCTTAAAACACTAAGAGATGTGCTAAGACATGATTCTATCTTTCAAGACACTGACTCTTACTCTAAGTCTAGAACTCCATTATCATAGTCCTCATCTAACTCAAGTTTTAAGTTTATTTTGGCATTGAGTTAAATATTAATGCCAAGATTCAGAAGTAGGTGACAGACCTAGACTGTTGGTTAAATTACTCAGATTGTTTTAATTTTAAATATGTTTCTTAAAAATCTAAGCAACTTTTTGTTTGATACAGATGATGTCTACCGTAGAAAAGCCTCAGAAAGACAGTATCAGAGAAGGCTGGAAGATGAATGAGACTGAACTTCAGCAGTCAATAAAGTCAATATGAATTTTTACTATTGGTTTCAGTGCCTTTTAAAATGTACTTTTCAGATCTCTTGTTCTGACACAGCTTGTCTTTGATCAGCTGCACAATATTCCAATAACTGTCTTTGCAAAGAATTTTTATAGTTCTGTCTCTGCTTGAGTACTTCCCAAGTCACTGCAGGACAACACTTGTGGGAAAATTATTTCCTCCTAAAACACTCACTCGATGAATCTAGTCCATGAAATATTTCTTAAAACAATTCAAGGATCAATCAGGATGCTTTTCAGTGAAGCCCAAATTGTTTTCGGCAACTTTGTTTTTAGGCAACTAATGATAACCTTATTTACTTTTTTGCAGAATTCAAATTAAATTATGGACACATTCTCTATTGCAAGATCATTTAAGCCAGGATAATTATGCAGGTTATATTTCTGCCAGCTACTAAACTTTTTGCTAGGGTGGTGGAAATTCCTGATTGACTACGCATTTCTCAATGAACAGAAATATGCTCCTCCCTCGCTTGGCTCCACTAAATTGCGAGGACTGGACCTTCATGAGGACTCTGGGCAACAGGTTTTACGCTACTCTATGATGAAGATGCTGCTCTTCCATTCAGCTGCTAGAAACAGTTGCTCCTTCCATGAGAAAGTGAACCTACACAGCATAAGGCAATCCCAGACTTGAGCTAAATCAGAGGCTCAGTCTGTTGAGTGATTTGGCAATTTGACCTAGTGTAAGTTTGGATCAGCCTGGTAGAAAAAGCAGACACCTTTCCATGCTTGCGTAACCACATCTAACATCATTTCAAGCAAGAAAATATCTACATACTAAAGACTAAGTTTCAGAATAGTTTCTAACTATTGCATGAGAATAAAGCTGATGCTTAAGGCCACAGGGTATCCTCAAGTTAATGATCTCTGCCATAAACATATCTCCTAATTTTTTCTAGAGATTTTTCTCCTAATTTTAGTCCACTTATGTTAGAACCAATTCAGTAAAGAAGAACCATTAACTACTCACATCTCATTAAAGCACTACCTACGCTACAGTACAGCAAGCCCAGAGTCACAGCTGGGAGATGGCTTGAATGTGAAAGGCCAGTAATGACCTCTACTACCAGGGAGAGGACGGTGGTTCATCATATTCTCATGCCCAGTTGTGTCATCTAGGATTCCTGGTAAACCTAACCTGATAAACCATTTTTAGTGACTTGACTGCTGTATAAAAAGTATAGTATGATTCTCTCAATTATATGGCCATATTCCATGTTTGCCCTAATCCACCTTGTTTTAGGAGTTTGGTACATATAGAAAATATATCATACCTTTTACAAAGAATAACAGTAAACACTAATAAAACCATTGGCTAACTTCTGTGTCTGCTGTGGGTTCATTCCCTTGCCCATCCCCCCGCTTCTACCCCAGAGAACCATTAGACTGAATTTTGTGTTAGCCTTCCCTAGGGCTTTCCTCTCCATTTCTTTCTTTTTCTTCTTTCCATTAGAATGTTAATTTATTGAACGACAACAGACTTTGAAAATGATGGCCAGGCTTGGTGGCTCAAGCCTGTAATCCAAGCACTTTGGGACGCTCAGGCCAGAGGATTGCTTGAGGCAAGGAGTTCAAGGCCAGCCTGGGCAAAACTCCGTCTCTATTAAAAGAAAAAAAAAAAAGGCCGGGTGCAGTGGCTCACACCTGTACTTTCAGCACTTTGGGTCGCCGAGGCAGGTAGATTACCTGAAGTCAGGAGTTTGAGACCGGTCTGACCAACACAGAAAAACCCCGTCTCTACTAAAAATATAAAATTAGCCGGGTGTGGTGGTGCATGCCTATAATCCCAGCTACTCAGGAGGCTGAGGCAGGAGAATCACTTGAACCTGGGAGGCAAAGGCTGCGGTGAGCCGAGATTGCACCATTGCACTCCAGCCTGGGCAACAAGAGTGAAACTCCATCTCAAAAAAAAAAAAAAGATTGGACAACTGACTTTTAGGCAGGTAGACTACCAAAGCAATCATTGTATTCAATGTAAGCAGGTTTTCAGAGCATATTAGTTTGGATGCTGTGAGTGAGAACTCATTTGTTAGCCAGGGTGCAAGCAAGCTTTTTTTGAGATAGGGTTTCACTGTTACCCAGGCTGGAGTGCAGTGGCATGATTATAGTTCATTGCAACCTTGAACTCTTGGGCTCAAGCGATCTTTCTGCCTCAGCCTCCCAGGTAGCTGGGACTAGCTAGCTACCATGCCTGGCTAATTTTTAAATTTTTTGTAGATACAGAGTCTTGCTGTGTTAACTGGGCTGGTCTCAAAATCCTGGGCTCAAGCAGTGCTCCCATCTCAGCCTCCCAAAGTGTTGGGATTACAGGCATGAGCCACTGCACTCAGTTAAGGTATATAAGCTTTTAATTTTCCCTCAAAAAAAAAAAAAAAAAAAAAAA
>NW_020260735.1:0-3892 GCF_003255815.1 Theropithecus gelada
CATTTAAGATTATTGTAATATGTTTCAAAGACCTGTGGGTTGCAAAGTTACCAGTTTATTTGTGAGGACACATCCTCCACGAAGTACCTGATGAGACCATTTGCAATTATTATTCTGTTTGGTTAATGTATAGAAACCTCAAAAGAAGATTTAGCTGTGCTCCAGCATCCCGATTGTCTTTTCTTTTCTTAATTAATTAATTAATTAATTATTTTTTTCCCTCCTGAGATGGAGACTTGGTCTTTCACTTAGGCTTAGAGTACAGTGGCATGATGTTGGCTCCCTGCAATCTCTGCCTCCTGGGTTCAGGCAATTCTTCTGCCTCAGCCTCCTGAGTATCTAGGATTACAGGCATCTGCCACCACACTTGGCTAATTTTTGTATTTTTAGTAGAGACAGGGTTTTACCATGTTGGTCAAGCTGGTCTCGAACTCCTGATCTCAAGATCTGCCTACCTCGGCCTCCCAAAGTGCTGGGATTACAGGTGTGAGCCACTGTGCCCAGTCTGTCTTTTCTTTTCACACCCACCCTTGGTGATGAAATGTTAAATATGTACTAGTGGATATTACTTTGCTGAATATTGCCTAGTGAATATTAAGTATTTATTCTTACCTTTCAGAGATGAACTTATGAATTCAACGGGTGAAGATTTACAACTTGATAAATCAGCTTTGTGAGGTAGGTCTTCAGTCTTTAGTCAGGTTAGAAGATTATGTGAAGTAACGTTTAACATTAATTTCTTTTAATGGTAGCTTTCACATGAAATAATATACCTCTAAGTATTAATTATGTGCCAGGACAGGAGAATTCATGTTTTCAAAATTCTCATACTCTCTTGAACAAACTCATTTTCTTTTTATTAACCCATTTTTAAATATGTGTAAATACTACATTTTGGGTAGACAAAACTGAAAGAACAGTATTTGTCTTACTTTTGAGATGTAAGATTAATGTGGCGTAATGCATCGAACAGGTTATTATTGAAGTCTACACCAGTCAGCTGAACAAGCATTCATCAAATGTCCATGATACTCAGGACATAAGAAGTTTTTTTTTACTAGTATGGAGCCGTGCATATTATCTTTTAATTAGATGATTTGGTTAGATATGTTTTTAAAGAAATAGAAATATAATTGATTTTCTTGTTTTGGCTCTGGAGTGGAGTGGGGACGAAACAGAATGGAATCACACTGTTTGCAATTACTAAAATGGAAGAAGGATTGCAGCAAGATCATATCCCTAGTCTCCCCATAGCAAATGTCATGTGCTAGCTGTTTTGTGTGTGTGTGTGTGTTTTTTTTTTTTAAGATGGAGTTTTGTTCTGTCACCCATGCTGGAGTGCAGTGGTGTGATCTCAGCTCATGGCAAGCTCACCTCCTGGGTCCAAGCAATTCTCCCTGCCTTAGCCTCCTGAGTAGCTGGGATTACAGGCCCCTGCCACCACGCCTGCCTAATTTTTGTATTTGTAGTAGCGTTGGGGTTTCACCATGTTGACCAGGCTGGCCTCGAACTCCTGACCTCAGGAGATTCACCGGCCTCAGCCTCCCAAAGTGCTGGGATTATGGGTGTGAGTCACTGCACTTGGATTTAATGGGATATTTCACTGCAGACTTTGATAAACAGAATATTAGCATTTATGGTGTTCTTTTTATTTTACTCATACTATTTTTCTTTGGACTCAATTACGATAACAGAATTAAAGATCAAAGTATAAAAGTTAAAGACTATAAAAATTAAAGTTAATTATTCTTTTCTACATATTGTGTTTAAATGACATCCTTTTTTCTTTTTGTTCTTACAGCTCCAACTGTAAAAGCCAACGGTCCGGGGATGATCCCATACTGTTTTTTCCAGTCTCATGTTGAAGATTTTTATGTAGAAGTTCTTCCCAAAGGAATGTTTTTTTTTTTTTTGAGACAGAGTTTTCACTCTTGTCGCCCAGGCTGGAGTGCAATGGCGTGACCTTGGCTCACTGCAACCTCTGCCTCCTGGGTTCAAGTGACTCTTCTGCCTTAGCCTCCCGAGTTGCTGGGATTACAGGTGCCCAGCACCATGCCAGGCTAATTTTTGTATTTTTAGTGGAGATGGGGTTTCGCCATGTTGGCCAGGCCGGTCTCGAACTCCTGAACTCAGGTGATCTTCCTGCCTCAGCCTCCCAAAGTGCTGGGATTAGAGGCGTGAACCCATGCCCGGCCAGAAATGTTTTTTTTAAGAAGGCTGTCTACTAGTGGAGTTCCTGGCCTGAGAGGATATTACTTTCCAAGGAAAGGATTTCTTTCATTATTTAAGGGTAAGATTCCTGGATTCTTACTGGACTCTTAATCTCTGTTCTGAGTAATCCATCTTTTTTTATTGTTGACCAATAGTCATTCACCACTAGGGTTGTATTTAATGAAATCTGAGTTATTTTATGGCTTTTTTTTTTCTTTTGAGACCGAGTTTTGCTCTCATTGCCCTGGCTTGAGGGCAATGGTGTGATCTCAGGTCATCACATTCTCTGCCTTCTGGGTTCAAGCTGTTCTCCTGCTCGGCCTCCTGAGTAGCTGGGTTTACAGGCATGCGCCACCATGCCTAGCTAATTTTTTGTATTTTTAGTAGAGATGGTGTTTCACCAGGTTGACCAGGCTGGTCTCGAACTCCTGACCTTGGGTGATCCACCCGCCTCGTCCTCCCAAAGTGCTAGGATTACGGCACTTTAATCCTAGCACCATGCCCGGCCTGGGCCTGCTTCTTTCATTCTCTTTTTCTTTTTTTTTTCATTAGCAGTTTAAAATTGGTGACTTATTCAGACACAAGCAAAAGAATATTAGCTCAGCTTTGGAAATAGGTGTGAGCCCATGTATGATTTTCCTAGTTTCTCCTCCCCCTTCGCTTTTTGCTCTCTTGTTAGAATGTTAATTGTTTTCTCTCTTTCAATCTTTTTTCCCCATTTCTTTTTTTTTTTCTTTTTTTGAGACGGAGTCTCGCTCTGTCACCCAGGCTGGAGTGCAGTGGCCGGATCTCAGCTCACTGCAAGCTCCACCTCCCGGGTTTACGCCATTCTCCTGCCTCAGCCTCCCGAGTAGCTGGGACTACAGGCGCCTGCCACCTCGCCCGGCTAAGTTTTTGTATTTTTAGTAGAGATGGGGTTTCACTGTGTTAGCCAGGATGGTCTCGATCTCCTGACCTCGTGATCCGCCCGTCTCGGCCTCCCAAAGTGCTGGGATTACAGGCTTGAGCCACCGCGCCCGGCTTCCCCATTTCTTTGGCAGACATTTTTATTTGTCTTGGAAGAGTAGGCGAAGAGCTGTTTTTAGGACTCTTTGAAAGGGTACAGTATGGATGACAGTCTTGGCTAATGGTAACCAGATCCAGGGAGCCGGGGTCAGTGTGAGCTGGAATCAGTTCAAATTAGCAAAGCACTGGTACTCAGTGGCAGGAATAGAAGTGACCGCAAATTGTTTAACACATCTGGAAAGGGATACTGACATCATCCTCAGAATCTGTGGGGAATACACATAGCCCGTAAGACGCATTCCTCTTTGACCCTATAAAGATTCTTTGAAGAATAATACCCTTAGCAATTTTCTAGCCAGCTTGCCTGCTTATTTATCTTTGAGGACAACATGCCTCGTGGAGCTCCACAGGCCCCAGAGGATTCTGCATTTGAAAGTGCTGAAGCTGAGAGACTGGGTCTTGGTGGACCCCAAGAGGTCTGCTTTTCCTCTACTCATTGTTCCTTTTTTTTCCCCGGCAACTGGCATTGCTGTTTAAATGGGTTGTTCTTTGCCGTTTAAGTTGTTTGGTAGTGGTGTGTCAGGATTTGGGTTTTCTGAATACTTTCCCAGCTGGTGACTTGAGTGGTGGTTAGGGAGGAGCTGTTTTAGGGCTGTTCTGGAGCTATTGAGTTAGG
>NW_020260736.1:0-3891 GCF_003255815.1 Theropithecus gelada
AAACTGTTTCCCTCCTGGGAAAGGTCAGATTGCCGGGAGAGGGAGGATGTAAATGCCTGAGACCTGAGGGAAGAGGAGGAAATTGGTTCCTTCCCAACAGCCATTTTCTTGGTTTCTCTAGATTTCAAGGAGAGTCAGAGATAAAATGAGTATTTTAATTAAGTTTCAGAAAAAAAGGGTACATGACTTTGATGAGAAAGCATAAAATTAAGAGGCTTTTCTGGAAATCCAAGAAAAAGAAATAACCATTAATATGTTCAATGATAATTTTCTGGATCTTCTTCTTGTCAAAAGTTATATATTTTCTCCTCAAAAGCAGCTGCTCCAAGAACTAACTAGCCCTCTTTATCTCCCTCTAGCTGGGACAGACTGATGCCCCTCCATCCCGACCTCTCTTCTTTCAATAACACTGCGTAGGTGTTAATGGCCTGGGCTCTCACCAATGAACAGAATTGTCCTTTAAGCCAGCAACCCACAGGCAGTGGCACCCAAAGCCTCGCCCCCAGTCCCTAGGGCAGAAGCCACAGAGCTGGCATTGTTTCCACTGAGTCCAGAAGAAGGAGCCAAAAACTGATCCTCAGCACAAATCAAAGCCCAATATGGAGACAGAATAACTGCTTCTAGGCGGAGAGTAGGCAAGCTGAGGGCAAAAAAAGGGGAGTTTTTGCAGCCACCTCATCTTTAGAAACAAGGGGAAAACTAGACCCTTTTCCACTGTTATGGTCTACAAGGTACTCTACTGCTCCAAGGGGATCTGAAAGTACAAAAGGATCTAAACAAATAAGGAGAACTTTTCCCAGGCTGGAGATAAGAATGACAAACAGAAAGATGGGTGAATGTAATAATGTGTAGGAAGATGATGCTGGGAACCTCCGTTCTTCACATGGCTGCCAGCCCCATAGAGGACAACACAATAAGAACAAGGATAACCACTCCAGACTGGTATAGCTGGGGAAGCTTCAGGCCTTTTCCTAGGTCCCACATCAAATGTCAGATCCCATTCTAGGTATGATACATGAGAGGGAAGCCGAGTGCAAACTTAGCTGTGTGGATCAGTGCTGGCCCCAGACACAGGGACTTCACGAGTTCCAAATAAGACTCAAAGTTCCCAGGGAGTAACAGGGCCAACATGCCAAAAAGAACCCTGCACTCAAAGCAATACCAGTGCCACTGTGGCAGATGGACATCGCCATGGGAAGAGACCAACTGTAGATAGTGATGTGGGGAGATACAGGACGGTTTGAACCCATAATGTTCTTATTCCAGAACCACTCCATCCCTTCTTTGGCCGTGGTTCCCAAAGGAATGGCATTTCTGATACAGAGCTGAGGGCTAAAGTGGGCTCAGAGGCAATGACGACCAACATGTCTCAGCAAGAGTGCAGCCATCTTGGGTTTCGGTCTGGACGGAAGTCTGGTCACCGGAAAGATGAAGGCATGATTAGAGGATTGGAACTTCTAGCCTCCTAGGAGGCGAGAGGAGCTGAAGATTAAGCTCATCACCAACGGCCAGTGATTTAGTCAGCCATTCCTGTGTAATGAAGCGTCCATAAAAACCCAAGAGGATAGGGTTCAGGGAGCTTCCAGACACCTGAATACATGGCGGCTTCTGGAGGGTGGTGCTCCCTTGGAGGGTATGAAACTCTACACCCCTTCCCAAAACCCAGCCCTGTGCAACTCTTTATCTGTATTTTTGGTAATGTTCTTTGTAATAGCCAGGAAACACAAGGTTTGGTTTTTTTTGGGGGTTTTTTTTGTTTGTTTGTTTGTTTTTGTTTTTGTTTTTTGCTTCCCTAAGCTCTGTGAGCTGCTCCAGAAAATTAATGAAACCCAAGGAGGAGTCATGGGAACCATAACTTGAAGTTAGGCATTCTGGAGGCCCAGAATTGTGACTGGTGAGGGGAGGGGGCAGCCTTGGGGACTGCACCCTCAACTTGTGAGGAATTGATTTAGAGGACCCCCAGCTGGTGTCTGCTGCAGGACTGATTGATTGCTTGTTGGTGCGGAAAAGTCTTCCCCTCATTTGGTCACAGAAGTCTTCTGTGTTTGTTATTGTTGTTGTACTTTGAGAGCAGAGAAAAATACATTGTGGACATTTTTTTTTTCACACATAAGATGGGTAAGGGGGTTACAGTGCACGTTGTTCTAACTGCTGTTAGTCCGTTAGTCCAGAAATCATGCTACGTTTGACACTGTTAGCTTATGATACAAATTTTGTTAATGATACCAGTGAGACTGATAGGGTTCATTTAGGATTATAATTGTACACAGCAGTTCCTTTTAAGGACCACATTTTGATAATTCCCATTCTTCCTTGCATTTTATAGATGCAAATGAGAGGCAGTAAGAGTTCTTAATGCATTAATTTCCTACCAATAGTATAATTAACATTCTAGGATAATATCTAGGTATGGCCCCAAGGGAATACTTTGTAATAAAGCATCAGTCTTATGCCTTTTTAAAACACAAAGTCTACAGCATGCAGAAAAGCGTGCACGGTTTTTAAAAATAAAGGTAGAGTTTTGCTCTGTTGCCCAGCCTGTTCTTGAACTTCAGGGCTCCTCAAGCGATCCTTCAGCCTTAGCCTACAAGGCCCTTTTATGCTTTCAGTATTCTATGTGTTTCTATTGTTGATTTAAAAGGTATTTTACTTTTTTCTTTGACAGTGGATGGGAGTTCTGAAGACTCTGTAATCAGGTAGGATTTACAGATTTTAAATATTTGTCTGTTAACCAAGGGAATACAGGGAAAAGAAACAATTATCTTCTGATTGTTGCACCCTGCTGTGCACTCAAAATAGCACATCATATTATGTGCCTAACTCATCCCATATAGTCATCACAACAGCCTTGCAAAGTGTCTGTGCAATTACAACCTACTTTTTACTAATCAGGCAACTGTGGTTTAGAGAGGTTGATTCATTGGCCCCCATCCTATAATTAACAAATAGCTGACTCATAGAACAAGAGTAGAGACCTGATAGAGACCTGTGCAGCACTAGGATCAAGGTACAGGTCCAAATCAGATTAATTCAGAAAGTCACAGTTAGTTATATATTAACTCTGATTTATACTTTTCCTTAGAAGTCTGATTAGTCCAATAATTTATCCTATATATTTTTGGCAGTTTCAGTGCTAACCAGCAACTTGTTTTTACTATCAAACATTTTAGGGCAGATCTCATTTAGCTAGGCCACAGAACCATAGGTTTTACATAAGCAAGACCAGGCAAGTTTTAGAGACTTATTGTAAGAATTACTTTATTTTAAGTGAAAGATATGTACATATCCATGTTACGTTACATATCCATATTTACATATCTGTGTCATGTTAATTATGTTTATCGTTTATTTAGAATCTATGTCTAGGTGATTTCTCTACTTAGACTTCCAAGTTGAGTTTTCCCATTAGTTTACTCTGCCTAGTTCCATGAAGCTTTTTTCCCTGGAGACTTTTTTCTTCTTCCACTAGTTTCTATAATCTTCTCTTGAGGTTTTTATTTATTTATTTATTTATTTTTGAGACGGAGTCTCTCTCTTTCCCTCAAGCTGGAGTGCAGTGGTGCGATCTTGGCTCACTGCAAGCTCCGCCTCCCGGGTTCACGCCACTCTCCTGCCTCAGCCTCCTGAGGTAGCTGGGACTACAGGCGCCCGCCACCGCGCCCGGCTAATTTTTTGTATTTTTAGTAGAGACGGGGTTTCACCGTGGTCTCAATCTCCTGACCTTGTGATCCGCCCACCTCGGCCTCCCAAAGTGCTGGGATTACAGGCGTGAGCCACCGCGCCCGGCCTTCTCTTGAGTTTTTAACTTCTTCACTTTTCTTGGGGTGTCTTTCATTCTATTATTTTTTCCATTTCTGCCAGCTAGCTAAGTGTTCCTTTTTTTTCTGCAGA
>NW_020260737.1:0-3890 GCF_003255815.1 Theropithecus gelada
TTTTCTTTAAGAATGTTGAATATCGGCCCCCACTCTCTTCTGGCTTGTAGAGTTTCTGCCGAGAGATCTGCTGTTAGTCTGATGGGCTTCCCTTTGTGGGTAACCCGACCTTTCTCTCTGGCTGCCCTTAAGATTTTTTCCTTCATTTCAACTTTGGTGAATCTGGCAATTATGTGTCTTGGAGTTGCTCTTCTCGAGGAGTATCTTTGTGGCGTTCTCTGTATTTCCTGGATTTGAATGTTGGCCTGCCCTACTAGGTTGGGGAAGTTCTCCTGGATGATATCCTGAAGAGTGTTTTCCAACTTGGTTCCATTTTCCCCCTCACTTTCAGGCACCCCAATCAGACGTAGATTTGGTCTTTTTACATAATCCCATACTTCTTGCAGGCTTTGTTCATTTCTTTTTCTTCTTTTTTCTTTTGGTTTCTCTTCTCGCTTCATTTCATTCATTTGATCCTCAATCGCTGATACTCTTTCTTCCAGTTGATCGAGTCGGTTACTGAAGCTTGTGCATTTGTCACGTATTTCTCGTGTCATGGTTTTCATCTCTTTCATTTCGTTTATGACCTTCTCTGCATTAATTACTCTAGCCATCAATTCTTCCACTTTTTTTTCAAGATTTTTAGTTTCTTTGCGCTGGGTACGTAATTCCTCCTTTAGCTCTGAGAAATTTGATGGGCTGAAGCCTTCTTCTCTCATCTCGTCAAAGTCATTCTCCGTCCAGCTTTGATCCGTTGCTGGCAATGAGCTGCGCTCCTTTGCTGGGGGAGATGCGCTCTTATTTTTTGAATTTCCAGCTTTTCCGCTCTGCTTTTTCCCCATCTTTGTGGTTTTATCTGCCTCTGGTCTTTGATGATGGTGATGTACTGATGGGGTTTTGGTGTAGGTGTCCTTCCTGTTTGATAGTTTTCCTTCTAACAGTCAGGACCCTCAGCTGTAGGTCTGTTGGAGATTGCTTGAGGTCCACTCCAGACCCTGTTTGCCTGGATATCAGCAGCAGGGGCTGCAGAAGATAGAATATTTCTGAACAGCGAGTGTACCTGTCTGATTCTTGCTTTGGAAGCTTCCTCTCAGGGGTGTACTCCACCCTGTGAGGTATGGGGTGTCAGACTGCCCCTACTGGGGGATATCTCCTAGTTAGGCTACTCAGGGGTCAGGGACCCACTTGAGCAGGGAGTCTGTCCCTTCTCAGATCTCAACCTCCTTGTTGGGAGATCCACTGCTCTCTTCAAAGCTGTCAGACAGAGTCGTTTGCATCTGCAGAGGTTTCTGCTGGGTTTGTTATTGTTTACTGTGCCATGACCCCAGAGGTGGAGTCTACAGAGACAGGCAGGTTTCCTTGAGCTGCTGTGAGCTCCACCCAGTTCGAGCTTCCCAGCAGCTTTGTTTACCTACTTAAGCCTCAGCAATGGCGGGCGCCCCTCCCCCAGCCTCGCTGCTGCCTTGCCGGTAGATCACAGACTGCTGTGCTAGCAATGAGGGAGGCTCCGTGGGCGTGGGACCCTCCAGGCCAGGTGTGAGATATGATCTCCTGGTGTGCCTGTTTGCTTAAAGCGCAGTATTGGCCAGGTGTTGTGTGTCTCAGTTCCCCTGGCTAGGAAAAGGGATTCCCTTCCCCCTTGCGCTTCCCAGGTGAGGCAATGCCTCGCCCTGCTTCAGCTCTCGCTGGTCGGGCTGCAGCAGCTGACCAGCACCGATGGTCCGGCACTCCCCAGTGAGATGAACCCAGTACCTCAGTTGAAAATGCAGAAATCACCGGTCTTCTGTGTCGCTCGCGCTGGGAGTTGGAGACTGGAGCTGTTCCTATTCGGCCATCTTGCTCCGCCCCCTCTGGTATGTCTTAAAATGACATACATAAGCTTACACATTTGCAAAAGGGCCGTTTCCCTGTAGATTGATACGTTAAAGGTGTTCACATGCTAAGGAAAAAGCTGATTTGCAAACTAAGAAAATTAAGTTAATTTCAAGGCCCACATTTACATGAAGAAGAAGAGAAGTAGAGATGTAGGACAAAGCTAAAGTGAGCCCCACTGCACTCTGCCATGCTCAGTTCATTTTGGAACATTGTGGTGGCTTCTGTCAGTCACACTTTTAAAAGGGCGCAGACCAGTTCTCATGTAACAGCATGATAGAGTGAAATGTAGGTATTAAGAATATTTGTGAACACTATTTGCTGTGAGAGAAAGTGTGCATGCTATGAATATACAAAATCAAGATACGAAGCTTCATGTAGTTGGATCTCTACACCAGTATATAAAAATACAGCTATAAATGGAGATATAGATAAGTAGTTGTGTAAACATATATTTATTCATTCATACACACAGAGACTAGAAAATAAGGACCCAAATTTTAAAAATACTATCTGGGTAATGGAATAATGAGTGATTTTTTCCTTTCTTCATTCCTCCCTTCCTTCATTCCTTCCTTTCTTCCTTTCTTTTCATTCTTTTGAAGTTATATACAGTCCAAGGTTTTTATTTTATATAATAAACATTCATTACTTCTGGAATCAGAAAAGAAGTTAAACCTGGAAAATAAAGACATTGACATACTAGAATGGATCAATATAAGCATCCCCAGGATAATGAAGGGTCAGAATCTTGTCTTATAAAAAATGTGAGACTGTACAGCTTTCATTTTAGAGAAATAAGGGCTTTGGAGAATGAGCTAAGACTCATCATATGCTCTGTAGAGCAACCATATAGAAGAGGGATTAAACATTATTCCAGGTAGCTTCAGAGAGTAGGACTAGGATGAATTGATAGAAAAGTAAAGGGAGCTTCATTAACCCTCAATAGAGGGGAAAATACTTTCCCAAGATGAAGATGTGCTAGACAGCAGGATAAGGCTCCCTCTCTATGGAGGCACAGAGTCAGATACCCCTTAACAGAAACACTCCCAGGTACCGGAAGTCCATCTATGGAAACACACGTCTCAATGCTAGATGACCATCGATGGATATATATACCCAAGAACTGAATGGCAACCTATGGAAACACACCCCAGATGCCAGATAAGCATCTATAGAAACACACCCACTAGATGCCAGACACTCACACATGGAAGTATACATTCACATGCCAACGACCATACAAAGAGTCACACATCTCGATGCTGGATGTCTTTCCTTCCTACAACCCATCACATGAAGTGACTATAAAGTTTGTTTTTTTGTTCTTAAATATATTTGTAAGAGCTGTGAGATATGTCCTGAAATAATAAGCCACAAAGACAGTAGCCTGTCTTTAGGGACCACAGTGTTTTGTGAACGTGAAAAGTTCTTTGGAATCAACAGCACTGGTGACAATTAGCTTCAGAAGAGTTGCACAGGAATGTGCAGCTTGTTTCTTTCAATGCCTTGCTTTTTAGCTTCACAGATGCAGAGGATACTTATTATCTTCCCTTACAAATGTTCTCCATTAAGAAAGGGGAGAGCTTGAGAATGGAAGGAGGGAAGCACAATGAGCGAAAAGAGAATTGAAGTATGATAAAGTCTAGAGAAGAAGACAGCAACAAATTAATATAAACATAAAAGCTTTTAGAAAACAATAAGCAGCAAATATTCTAAATCTATCTGTGCTCTGGCCTTTGAGGTTTATTCATCTGTTTAAACAGTCAGCTACTTTTTTTTTTAAATTTAGTTGTCTCAAAAACTGTCCTGTAAAAGGTCAGGATTGTTAAATAGGAGGAAAGAGAAAAACCAAAACAGCTGTGGTATTTATATTTTATCATCAACTCTCCTAATTAACTGTGTGACACTGAGGAAGTTAATCTCTCTTAAACTCCACTTTTTCATATATGAAATGAAAATTATGCCTACCCAGGCTGTTGTGAGATTTAAAATTTCATATCCAGCCAAACTAAGTTTCATAAGTGAAGGAGAAATAA
>NW_020260738.1:0-3890 GCF_003255815.1 Theropithecus gelada
TGAGAACAGATATTTCGGATCCCTTTGAAAACTATAGGGCCAAAGAAAATATCCTCCGATAACAAAGAGAAAGAAGCTTTCTGAGAAACTTCTTTGTGTTCTGTGAAATCATCTCACAGAGTTACAGCTTTCCCCTCAAGAAGCCTTTCGCTAAGAATGTTCTTTTGGAATTGGCAAAGTGATATTTGGAAGCCCATAGATGCCTATGGTGAAAAAGGAAATATCCTCAGATGAAATCTGGAAAGAAGCTTTCAGGGAAACTGCTTAGTGTTCTGTTAATTCATCTCACAGAGTTGCATCTGTATTTCGTGGATATCTTTGCTAGTCTTATTACTGTGGAATCTGAGAACAGATATTTCGGATTCCTTTGAAGACTATAGGGCCAAAGGAAACATCCTCCGACAACAAAGAGAAAGCAGCTTTCTGAGAAACTTCTTTGTGTTCTGTGAAATCATCTCACAGAGTTACAGCTTTCCTCTCAAGAAGCCCTTCGCTAAGAGAGTTCTTGGGGAATTGGCAAAGTGATATTTGGAAGTCCATAGAGGGCTATGGTGAAAAAGGAAATATCCTCAGATGAAATCTGGAAAGAAGCTCTCTGAGAAATTGCTCTGTGATTTGTGACTTCTACTCACAGAGTTACATCTCTATTTCGTGGATCTCTTTGCTAGCCTTATTTCTGTGGAATATGAGAACAGATAATTCGGATCCTTTTGAAGAGTATAGGGCCAAAGGAAATATCCTCCGATAAAAAAGAGAAAGAAGCTTTCTGAGAAACTTCTTTGTGTTCTGTGAAATCATCTCACAGAGTTACAGCCTTCCCCGCAAGAAGCCTTTCACTAAGACAGTTCTTGTGGAATTGGCAAAGTGATATTTGGAAGCCCATAGAGGGCTATGGTGAAAAGGAAATATCCTCAGATGAAATCTGGAAAGAAGCTCTCTGAGAAACTGTTCTGTGATGTGTCACTTCCACTCACAGAGTTACATCTCTATTTCGTGGATCTCTTTGCTAGCCTTATTTATGTGGAATCTGAGAACAGATATTTCGGATCCTTTTGAAGACTATAGGGCGAAAGGAAATATCCTCCGATAACAAAGAGAAAGCAGCTTTCTGAGAAACTTCTTTGTGTTCTGTGAAATCATCTCACAGAGTTACACCTTTCCCCTCAAGAAGCCTTTCGCTAAGACAGTTCTTGTGGAATTGGCAAAGGGATATTTGGAAGCCCATAGTGGGCTATGGTGAAAAAGGAAGTATCCTCAGATGAAATCTGGAAAGAAGATTTCAGAGAGACTGCTTAGTGTTCTGTTAATTCATCTCACACCGTTACATCTGTGTTTCGTGGTTCTCTTTGCTAGCCTCATTTCTGTGGAATCTGAGAACAGATATTTCGGATCCCTTTGAAGACTATAGGGCCAAAGGAAATATCCTCCGATAACAAAGAGAAGGAACNAACAAAGAGAAAGAAGCTTTCTGAGAAACTTCTTTCTGTTCTTTGAAATCCTCTCACAGAGTTACAGCATTGCCCTCAAGAAGCCTTTCCTTAAGACAGTTCTTGTGGAATTGGCAAAGAGATATTTGGAACCCCTAGAGGGCTATGGTGAAAAAGGAAATATCCTCAGATTCCACAGAAATAAGGCTAGCCAAGAGATCCACGAAACAGAGATGTAACTCTGTGAGATGAATTAACAGAACACTAAGCAGTTCCTCAGAAAGCTTCTTTCCAGATTTCATCTGAGGATATTTCCTTTTTCACCATAGCCCTCTCTGGACTTCAAATATCACTTTGCCAATTCCACAAGAACAGTCTTAGCCAAAGGCTTCTTGAGGGGAAATCTGTAACTCTGTGAGATGATATCACAGAACACAAAGAAGTTCCTCAGAAAGTTTCTTTCTCTTTGTTATCCATGGATATTTCCTTTGGCCCTATAGTCTTCAAAGGTATCTGAAATATCTGTTCTCAGATTCCACAGAAATAAGGCTACCCAAGAGATCCACGAAACAGAGATGTAACTCTGTGAGATGAATTAACAGTACACTAAGCAGATTCTCAGAAAGCTATTTTCCAGAATTCATCTGAGGATATTTCCTTTTTCACCATAGCCCACTAAGGGCTTCCAAATATCACTTTGCCAATTCCACAAGAACAGTCTTAAGGAAAGGCTTCTTGAGGGCAAAACTGTAACTCTGTGAGAGGATTTCTCAGAACACAAAGAAGTTTCTCAGAAAGATTCTTTCTCTTTGTTATCGGAGGATATTTCCTTTGCCCCTATAGTCTTCAAAGGCATCCGAAATATCTGTTCTCAGATTCCACAGAAATAAGGCTACAAAGAGATCCACGAAACAGAGATGTAACTGTGTGAGATGAATTAACAAAACACTAAGCAGTTTCTCAGAAAGCTTCTTTCCAGATTTCATCAGAGGATATTTCCTTTTTCGCAATACCCCTCTATGGGCTTCCAAATATCACTTTGCCAATTCCACAAAAACTGTCTTACCGGAAGTTTTCTTGAGGGGAAAGCTGTAACTCTGGGAGATGATTTCACAGAACACAAAGAAGTTTCTCAGAAAGCTTCTTCCTCTTTGTTATCGGAGGATATTTCATTTGGCCCTTTAGTCTTCAAAGGCATCCGAAATATCTGTTCTCAGATTCCAAAGAAATAAGGTTAGCAAAGAGATACACGAAATACAGATGTAACTCTGTGAGATGAATTAACAGAACACTAAGCAGTTTCTCAGAAAGCTCCTTTAGAGATGTCATCTGAGGATATTTCCTTTTTCAACATAGACCTCTATGGGCTTCCAACTATCACTTTGCCAATTCCACAAGAACTGTCTTAGCGAAAGGCTTCTTGAGGGGAAAGCTGTAACTCTGTGAGATGATTTCACAGAACACAAAGAAGTTTNNNNACTTAGCGAAAGGCTTCTTGAGGGGAAAGCTGTAACTCTGTGAGATGATTTCACAGAACACAAAGAAGTTTCTCAGAAAGCTTCTTTCTCTTTGGTATCGGAGGATATTTCCTTTGGCACTATAGTCTTCAAAGGGATCCGAAATATCTGTTCTCACTTTCCACAGAAATAAGGCTAGCAAGGAGATCCACGAAATACAGATGTAACTCTGTGAGATGAATTAACAGAACACTAAGCAGTTTCTCAGAAAGCTTCTTTCCAGATTTCAGCTGAGGATATTTCCTTTTTCACCATAGCCCACTAAGGGCTTCCAAATATCACTTTGCCAATTCCACAACAACTGTCTTAGCGAAAGGCTTCCTGAGGGGAAAGCTGTAACTCTGTGAGATGATTTCACAGAACACAAGGACGTTTCTCAGAAACCTTCTTTCTCTTTTTTACCGGAGGATATTTCCTTTGGCCCTATACTCTTCAAAGGGATCCGAAATATCTGTTCTCAGATTCCACAGAAATAAGGCTACCAAAGAGATCCACGAAATACAGTTGTAACTCTGTGAGATGAATTAACAGAACACTAAGCAGTTTCTCAGAAATCTTCTTTCTAGATTTCAGCTCAGGATATTTCCTTTTTCAAAATAGCCCTCTAGGGGCTTCCAAATATCACTTTGCGAATTCCACAAGAACTGTCTTAGCGAAAGGCTTCTTGAGGGGCAAGCTGTAACTCTGTGAGATGTTTTCACAGAACACAAAGAAGTTTCTCAGAAAGCTTCTTTCTCTTTGTTACCGGTGGATTTTTCCTTTGGCCCTGTATTCTTCAAAGGGATCCGAAATATTTGTTCTCAGATTCCACAGAAATACGGCTGGCAAAGACATCCATGAAATACAGATGTAACTCTGTGAGATGAATTAACAGAACACTAAGCAGTTTCTCAGAAAGCTTCTTTCCAGATTTCTTCTGAGGATATTTTCTTTTTCACCATAGCCC
>NW_020260739.1:0-3889 GCF_003255815.1 Theropithecus gelada
CTCCCATAAAAACTAGAAAGAAGCTTTCTGAGAAACTTCTTTGTGATCTTTGTGATGTGTGAATTTATCTCAGAGACTTACACAGTTCTTTTCCTTGGGCAGTTGGATAACACAATTCTCATGGAATCTGCAATAGGATATTTGGGAGTGCATGGAAGCCTATGTTGACAAAGGAAATATTCTCAGATAAAAATCAAAAAGATGCATTCTGAGAAACTGCTTTGTGATGTGTTAATTCATCTTACAGAGTTACACCTTTCTTTTTATAGAGCAGTTTCCTAACACTCTTTTCTTGGAATCTGCAAAGGGATATTTGAAAGCGCATTGAGTTTTATGGTGAAAAGGACATACCCTCAGATAAAAACTCAAAAGAATCTTTCTGAGAAACTGCTTTGTGATGTTTGATTTCATCTCACGTAGTTACACTGTTCTCTTCATGGAGCAGTTTGCTAACACTATTTTCTTGGAATCTGCAATGGAATATTTCAGAGCGCAATGAATCTTATGGTGAGAAGGGCGATATTCTCATATAAAAACTAGGAAGAAGCTTTCTGAGAAACCGCTTTGTGGTTTGTTAGTTCACCTCACAGAGTTTTGCGATTTTTTTCATGGATCTGTTTGGTAGCCCTGTTTTTGGAGAATCTGAAATGGGATACTTTGGATATTATTGAAGCCTATGGTGGCAATGGAAATATCCTCAGATAAAAACTAGAAAGAAACTTTCTGAGAAAGTTCTTTATGATATGTGATTTCATCTCACTGAGTCACACCTTTCTTTTCATGGAGCAGTTTGCTAACACTGTTTTTGTGGAGCATACAGAGGGATATTTTGGAGCGCATTGTGGCAAATAGTGAAAAAGGATATATCTTCAGATAAAAACTAGAAAGAAGCTTTCTGAGAAACTACTTTCTCAGAACCAAAAAGAAACTTTTTGAGAAACTGCTTTTTGTTGTGTGAATTCATATCACAGAGTAACACCTTTCCTTTCTGGAGCAGTTTGCAAACACAGCATTCGTGAAATCTGCAAAGTCATACTTGGGAGCACATTGAGGCCTATAGTTAAAAAGGAAATAACCTCAGATAAGAACTAGAAAGAATCTTTCTGAGAAACTGCTTTGTGATGCATGAATTCGTCTCACAGAGGTACACCATTCTTTTCATTGTGCAGCTTGGTAGCACTCATTTTGGGGAAGCTGAGAGGGGATATTGTGGATTGCATTGATGCCTATGGTGACAAAGAAAATATTCTCAGACAAAAAATAGAAAGAAGCTTTCTGAGAAACTGCTTTTTGATGTGTGAATTCATCTCACAGAGTTGCACCTTTCTATTGATGGAACAGTTTGATAACACTGTTTTTGTGGTATCTACTAGGGGATGTTTGGGAGCGCATTGAGGCCTATGGTGAAAAAGGAAATGTCCTCAGATAAAAACAAGAAAGAAGCTTTCTGAGAAACTGCTTTGTGATGTGTGAATTCATCACACAGAGTTGCAGGATTCTTTTCATGGAGCAGTTTGGTAGCACTGTTGTTTTGGAATCTGGGAAGGGATATTTAGGATCACATTGACTCGTATGGTGACAAAGGGAATATCCTCAGACAAAATCTAGAAAGAAGCTTTCTGAGAAAGTTCTTTGGGATGTGTGAATTCATCTCACTGGTTTACACCTTTCTTGTCATGGAGCAGTTTGCTAACACTGTTTTCATGGAATCTCCAAGGGGTATTTGGGAGTGCATTGAGGCCTATAGTGATAAAGAAAATATCCTCAGATAAAAACTAGAAAGTACCTTTTTGAGAAACTGCTTTGTGATTTGTGAATTCATCTCACAGCGTTACACCATTCTTTTCATTGAGCAGTTTGACTACATTGTTTTTCAAAATCTGGAGTAGGATATTTTTGAGTGCTTTGAAGCCTATTGTGACCAAGGAAATATCCTCAAACGAAAACCAAAAAGACGCTTTCTGAGAAACTCGTTTGTGATGTGTGAATTCATCTCACAGAGTTACACTGCTTTTTTCATTGAGAAACTTGGTAACACTGTTTCCTTGGAATCAGCAATGAGATATTTTGGAGCACATTGAAGTTGAGCCTGACAAAGGAAATATCCTCAGACAAAAACTAGAAAGAAGCTTTCTGAGAAAATACTTTGTGATTTGTGAATTCTTCTCACAGAGTTACATGATTCTTTTCATGGATCAGTTTGGTAGCACTGTTTTAGGGGAATCTGAGAAGGCATACTTTGGATCACATTGAAGCCTATGGTGACAAAGGAAATATCCTCAGATAAAAACTAGAAAGAAGCTTTATGAAAAAGTTCTTTGTGATGTATAAATTCCTCTCACAGAGTTACACCTTTTCTTTCATGGTGCAGTTTGCTAACCCCGCTTTGGTGGATTTGCAAAGTGATATTTGGGAGCACATTGAGGCCTATAGTGAAATAGGAAATGTCCTCAGATAATAATTAGAAAGAAGCTTTCTGAGAAACTGCTTGGTGATATGTGAATTCATCTCACAGAGTTGCAATGTTCTTTTCATTGAGCACTTTGCTAACACTGTTTAATTGGAATCTGCGATGGGGTATTTTGGAGGGCCTTGAAGCTTATGTTGACAAAGGAAATATCCTCATATAAAAACTAGAGAGAAGCTTCCTGAGAAACTGCTTTGTGATGTGTCATTTCACCTCACAGGGTTACATGATTCTTTTCATCTTTCAGTTTGGTAGCACTGTTTTTGTGGTGTCGGAGAGGCGATATTTGGGAGTGCATGGATGCTGAAGGTGGAAAATGAAATATGGTAAGATAAAAACTAGAAAGAAGCTTTCTGAGAAATTTCTTTGTGATGGGTGAATTCATCACACTGGGTTACAGCTTTGTTTTCTGTGAACAGTTTGGTAGCACTGTTTTTAAGGAAGCTGCTAAGTGATATTCGGGAGCTTCAAGAGGCCTAGTGTGAAAAAGGAAATAACTTCAGATAAAAAGTGGAGAGAAGTTTTTCGAGAAAAAAATTTGTGATTTTTGTATTCGTCTCATAGTTTAACCATTTTGTTGATTGAGCAGTTCAGAATCACTGTTTTTGTGGCATCTGAGAGGAGATATTTGGGAGCACATTGAAGCTTATGGTGAAAAAGGAAAAATCCTCAGATTTAAACGGGAAAGAAGCTTTCTGAGAAACTGTTTTGTGATAGGTAAATTCATCTCACAGAGTTACACCTTTCTTTTTCATTGACCAATTTGGTATCACTCTTTTTGTGGAATCCACAAAGGGATATTCAGGAGAGCATAGAGTCCAATGGCAATAAAAGAAATTTCTTCAGGTTAAAAACTGGAAAGAAGCTTTCTGAGAAACTCCTTTGTGATGTGTGTATCCATCTCATTGAACTAAACGCTTCTGTTAAGAGAGAATTTTGGCATCACTGTTTTTGTGGTGTCTGAGAAGGGATATTTGGGAGTGCATTGAAATCTATGGTGGAGAAGGAAATACTCTCATATAAACTAGAAGGAAGCTATGTGAGAAACTCCATGGTGATGTGATAATTAATTTCACAGAGTTACAGGATTCTTTTCATGGAGCAGTTTGGTAGCACTCTTTTTGGGGAAACTGAGAAGGGATATTTTGGGTCTCATTGAAGCCTATGGTGACAAAGGAAGTATCCTCAGAAAAAAAACAAAAACAAGTTCTTTGTAATGTGTGAATTCATCTCACAGAGTTACACCTTTCTTTTCATTGAGCAGATTGTTAACACTGTTTTCCTGGAATCTGCAATTGGATATTTGGGAGCTCATTGAGGCCTATAGTGAAAAAGGAAATATCCGCAGATAAAAACTTTAAAGAAGCTTTCTAAAAAAGTGCTTTGTGATGTGTGAATTCATCTCATAGAGTTACACTGTTC
>NW_020260740.1:0-2358 GCF_003255815.1 Theropithecus gelada
GATCTCGGCTCACTGCAACCTCTGCCTCCCAGGTTCTAGCAATTCTCTTGTCTCAACCTCCCAAGTACCTGGGATTACAGGCACATGTCACCACACTGGCTAATATTTGTATCTTTAGTAGAGATGGGATGTTGCAATGTTGGCCAGGTGTTGAGTGAGATTTTACAAAAGAGTAGGCTTGGATAACGGGAGGCTTGAGATGCCAGGAACTTTCCAGGAAGCACAATAGAAAAGGGCAACCAGGGACCAGACAGACCATAGAAAGAGGTGATCTAAGGCCCTTGGGAGAGACGGGAACTGAGCACCTGGGTCTTAGACTGGAAGAGCAAACTGCAAGACAGGGTGGCCGGGGACACCAGGCTCTGCCCTTTCATCACATATAGACAAGAGCTCAGCCAGCCAGGAAACAACTCTGGGCAGGAGATGTGGAAGGAGGGAGCTCAGTGTGGGGGTACGTGTGACATCCTGGGGGGACATCTGAGTGCCCCGCCACCAGCTATTCCTCCCTCCAATGGTGGCCTTTGAGTGTGAGGGCATGGGGGGGAGGCAGACACCTGCCCCTCACTCTCCCTCCCTACCACATAGCTGCTGGGTGGGGGGCGTCCCTGGGATGATTCCTGAGGGCAGGATCCAGGGGTCCCTCTGGAGGTCCTCCCATCCAGGTGAGAAGGCAGCATGGAGTGAGGCCTGCACTCAGATGGGCCTGGGAGGTCACTCACAGCGCAGGTGCCTCCTGGAACAAGGGCCCTGGAAGATAGAAATAGAAGGCAAGCCCAGGACTAACATCAGGGCCAGGACAAGCCTGCCAAGGAGGCTGCACATGAAGCCCCAGATCAGGGACCACTGTCCGCTCTGCCCGCGGGGCCTCTGCTGCCCCTTCCTGTGTGGTGGCCCTGCTGGGCCTCAGCCCTGGCCTCCCCCTGCCCCAGCCCCAGCCCTAGGCTCTCTCCCCTCTGCTTCCTCTTTTGCTCCCACTCCCAGCCATGCTATTTGCCCTGCTATGTGCCCACCCTTCTGCAGCTTCTGAATGGGCCACCTCCCCAACCTGCCCCAGCCCAGGCCCCCTGCTGAGACTCTCCCCAGAAAATCACCACCGGGCTGGTGCTCCCCACCCTGGGAGGGTGCTCCCTCTGTGTGCTTCCCACCATTCCTGAGCTCAGGAACTGGGAGAATTGAACCAAAGGATGATTGGAGCAATCAGGCATTTTGTTCTCAGCACTTTGATGGAATTTCTGTAAGATTTACTTTGTTTCAATATAAAGTCTTAGGAGAGGGTGTGGGGGAGGGAATGGTCTCTGTACCAGAAAATATGTCATTTCTTCCAAAGATGCCTCCAGTGTGAGCAGAGGAGGATGCACATGACCCCAGACACAGGCTCCTCCTCCATAAGCACCATTCGCCTTTTAGAATGACACCTGTAACCTGGAATGTAGGAAAAAATATGATGATCAGGAGTAATGCTCTTATTTTAAAGTTTCGTAAGAAGAGAACCCGGTTCCCGACAGCTCCCTGCTACAGGGCCTGTGATGCAGAGGCTGGACAGGGCTGGCATGGAAAGGGGCCCCAGCTCCATCCATCCCCAGCTCTGTGGCCTGGGCAGGTTACCCCGCCTCTCTGTGCCTCTGGCACTTCTGTAAAATAGGGATGGCCCCTGCAGGCCTCAGGCACGTGCCATGAGCTCAGACATATGCAGCAGTTATGAGAGTGGCCTGGGCCTGCCGGGCACAGTGGCTCACGCCTGTCATCCTAGAACTTTGGGAGGCTGAGGTGGGCAGATCACGAGGTCAGGAGTTCAAGACCAGTCTGGCCAACATGATGAAAACCGGTCGCTACTAAACATACAAAAACTAGTGCTAGGCACGGTGGCTCACGCTTGTAATCAGCACTTTGGGAGGCCGAGGTGGGCAGATCACAAAGTCAGCAGTTCAAGACCATCCTGGCTAACATGGTAAAACCCTGTCTCTACTAAAAATACAAAAAGTTAGCCGGACATGGTGGCACGTGCCTGTAGTCCCAGCTACTTGGGAGGCTGAGGCAGGAGAATCGCTTGAAACCAGGAGGCAGGCCGGGCGCGGTGGCTCAAGCCTGTAATCCCAGCACTTTGGGAGGCCGAGACGGGCGGATCACGAGGTCAGGAGATCGAGACCATCCTGGCGAACACAGTGAAACCCCATCTCTACTAAGAAATACAAAAAATAGCCGGGCGAGATGGCGGGCGCCTGTAGTCCCAGCTACTCGGGAGGCTGAGGCCGGAGAATGGCGTAAACCCGGGAGGCGGAGCTTGCAGTGAGCTGAGATCCGGCCACTGCACTCCAGCCTGGGCGACAGAGTGAGACTCCGTCTCAAAAAAAAAAAAAA
>NW_020260740.1:2453-3888 GCF_003255815.1 Theropithecus gelada
TCAAAAAAAAAAAAAAAAAAAAAAAAGAAACCAGGAGGCAGAGGTTGCAGTGAGCCGAGATTGCGCCACTCCTCTTCAGCCTGGTGAAAAGAGTGAGACCCCGTGCAAAAATAAATAAATAAAAATACAAAAATCAGCCAGGCGTGGTGACACAAGCCTGTAATCCCAGCTACTCAGGAGGCTGAGGCGGGAGAATCACTTCAACCCGGGAGGTGCAGGTTGCAGTGAGCCGAGATCCCGCCACTACACTCCATCCTGGATGCCAGCGAGATTCCATCTCAAAAAAAAAAAAAAGAGAGTATTTGGTGTGATCCCAATGTAAAAATAATAATCATTATTGGACAGGTGAAAGATGAGGAAGGAATTGAGCTGAAATGTTCAAGCAACTATTTGAGGTTGGAGAGTTTTATTGTCTGTTGCGTTTTCCTAATGGGTTGGGAGATGTGTGGCAGAAAAACTGGGAGGTTGAGGGTGTCCCATTGGTAGCCCCAGAGCTGGGGTTCCAGCTGGGAGAGGTCACTGCAGCCCTGCTGCCCCTACCAGCATCGCCTCCTCTTTCTCTCTCCCAATCTTCCTGCCTGGGAAAGCAGCAGACATTCTCAGGACTGCGGAGGGATGGGGGAGGCCCAGAGCCCAGGACCGTCTAGGGAGTGGTGTTCAGTGGGCATCAGCCCCCAGGACTCCGGCGGAGGGGTCTCTGCATTGGGGTTTCTCTCTTGTGCCCTCAGAAACCCAATGGAGGCAATGTATCCACACATATTCTACTTCCACTTTAAAAACCTACGGAAAGCCTATGGTCGGAACGAAAGCTGGCTGTGCTTCACCATGGAAATTATAAAGCAGTGCTCAACTGTCTCCTGGAAGAGGGGCGTCTTCCGAAACCAGGTAGCACCAAAGTCCTAGTTACACCCCAAATAGGAGCTAAGTAGCTGGGAATGCAGAAAACACAAGAAGTGATGTGCCTGGCACGGGCTCTCCTGTGTGTACTTTCCTTTTACATTTCTTTTTTTCTTTCTTTTTCTTTTCTTTTTTCTTTCTTTTTTCTTTTCTTTTCTTTTCTTTTTTTTTTTTTTTGAGACAGTCTCGCTCAATTGCCCAGGCTGGAGTGCAGTAGTGTGATCTTGGCTCACTGCAGCCTCTGCCTCTTGGGTTCAAGCGATTCTCCTGCCTCAGCCTCCTGAGTAGCTGGGATTACAGGTGCCCGCCACCACACCCGGCTAATTTTTATTCTATTTTTAGAAGAGATGGGGTTTCACCACGGTGGCCAGGCTGGTTTCGAACTCCCGACCTCACGGGATCCACCCCCCTCGGCCTCCCAAAGTGCTAAGATTACAGGCATGAGCTACCGCGCCCAACCTCCTCCCACATTTTTAAGTCCGTGGCCCAGATCTTCCTCCCTGACTCTCCTGGGATCGGATGGTGGAGGGGGTTTGTC
>NW_020260741.1:0-3887 GCF_003255815.1 Theropithecus gelada
TTCCGTGAAATCATCTCACAGAGTTACAGCTTTCCCCTCAAGAAGCCTTTCTCTAAGACAGTTCTTGTGGAATTTGCTAAGTGATAATTGGAAGAACATAGAGGTCTATGGTGAAAAAGGAAGTATCCTAAGATGAAATCTGGAAAGAAGCTTTCTGAGAAACTGCTTAGTGTTCTGTTAATTCATCTCACAGAGTTACATCTGTATTTCATGGATCTCTTTGCTAGCCTTATTTCTGTGGAATCTGAGAACAGATATTTCGGATCCATTTGAAGACTATAGGGCCAAAGGAAATATCCTCCAATAACAAAGAGAAAGAAGCGTTCTGAGAAACTTCTGTGTGTTCTGCGAAATCATCTCACAGAGTTACATCTTTCCCCTTAAGAAGCCTTTCGCTAACACAGTTCTTGTGGAATTTGCAAAGTGATATTTGGAAGCCCGTATTGGGCTATGTTGAAAAAGGAAATATGCTCAGATGAAATCTGGAAAGAAGCTTTCTGAGAAACTGCTCTGTGACGTGTGACTTCCACTCACAGAGTTACATCTGTATGTCGTGGATCTCTTTGGTAGCCTTATTTCTGTGGAATCTGAGAACAAATATTTCGGATAACTTTGAAGACTATAGGGCCAAAGGAAATATCCTCCGATAAAAAAGAGAAAGAAGCTTTCTGAGAAACTTCTTTGTGTTCTGTCAAATCATCGCACAGAGTTACAACTTCCCGTCAAGAAGCCTTTCGCTAAGACAGTTCTTGTGGAATTTGCAAAGTGATATTTGGAAGCCCTTAGAGGGCTATTTTGGAAAAGGAAATATCCTCAGATGAAGTCTGGAAAGAAGATTTCTGAGAAACTGCTTACTATTCTGTAAATTCATCTCACAGAGTTACATCTGTATATCGTGGATCTCTTTGATAGCCTTAGTTCTGTGGAATCTGAGAACAGATATTTCGGATGCCTTTTAAGAGTATAGGGCAGAAGGAAATATCCTCCGATAACAAAGACAAAGAAGCTTTCCGAGAAACTTCTTTGTGTTCTGTGAAAACATCTCACAGAGTTACAGCTTTCCCCTCAAGAAGCCTTTCGCTAAGACAGTTCTTGTGCAATTTGCAAAGTGATATTTGGAAGCCCGAAGAGGACTATGGTGAAAAAGGAAATTTCGTCTGATGAAATCTGGAAAGAAGCTTTCTGAGTAACTTCTTAGTGTTCTGAGAATTCATCTCACAGAGTTACAGCTTTCCCCTAAAAAAGCTGCTCGCTAAGCCTGTTCTTGAGGAATTCGCAAAGTGATATTTGGAAGCCTATAGAGGGCTATGATGAAAAAGGCAATTTCCTCAGAGAAAAACTGGAAAGAAGCTTTCTGAGAAACTGCTTTGTGATGTGTGACTTCCACCCACACAGTTACATCTGTAAGTCGTCGATCTCTTTGCTAGCCTTATATCTGTGGAATCTGAGAACAGATAGTTCGGATGCCTTTGAAAACTATAGGGCCAAAGGAAATATCCTCCGATAACAAAGAGAAAGAAGCTTCCTGAGAAACTTCTTTGTGTTCTGTGAAATCATCTCACAGAGTTACAGCTTTCCCCTCAAGAAGACTTTTGCTAAGACGGTTCGTGTGGAATTTGCAAAGTGATATTTGGACGCCCATAGGGGGCTATGGTGAAAAAGGCAATATCCTCAGAGAAAAACTGGAAAGAAGCTTTCTGAGAAACTGCTTTGTGTTATATGAAATCATCTCACAGAGTTACAGCTTTACAATTAAGAAGCTTTTCGCTAAGACTGTTCTTGTGGAATTTGCAAAGTGATATTTGGAAGCCCATAGAGGGTATGGTGAAAAAGGAAATATCCTCCGATGAAATCGGCAAAGAAGATTTCTGAGAAACCGCTTAGTGTTCTGTGAATTCATCTCACAGACGTACATCTTTCCCCTCAAGAAGACGATCGCTAAGCCCGTTCTTGTGGAATTTGCAAAGTGATATTTGGAAGCCCATAGAGGGCTATGGTGAAAAAGGCAATATCCTGAGAGAAAAACTGGAAAGAATCTTTCTGAGAAACTGCCTTCTGATGTGTGACTTCCACTAAGAGAGTTACATCTGTATTTTGTGGATCTCTTTGCTAGCCTTATTTCTGTGGAATCTGAGAACAGATATTTCTGATCCCTTTGAAGACTATAAGGCCAAAGGAAATATTCTCCGATAACAAAGAGAAAGAAGCTTTCTGAGAAACTTCTTTGTGTTCTGTGAAATCATCTCGCAGAGTTACAGCTTTCCCCTCAAGAAGCCTTTTGCTAAGACAGTTCTTGTGGAATTTGCAAAGTGATATTTGGAAGCCCGTAGATGGCTATTGTGAAAAAGGAAATATCCTCCGATGAAATCTGGAAAGAAGCTTTCTGAGAAACTGCTTAGTGTTCTGTGAATTCATCTCAGAGTTACAGCGTTCCCCTCAAGAAGAAGCTCGCTAAGCCTGTTCTTGAGGAATTCACAAAGTGATATTTGGAAGCCCATAGAGGGGTATGGTGAAAAAGGCAATATCCTCAGAGAAAAACTGGAAAGAATCTTTCTGAGAAACTGCTTTGTGATGTGTGACTTCCACTCACAGAATTACATCTGTATTTCGTGGATCTCTTTGCTAGCCTTATTTCTGTGGAATCTGAAAACAGATATTTGGGGTCCCTTTGAAGACTATAGGGCCAAAGGAAATATCCTCCAATAACAAAGAGAAAGAAGCTTTCTGAGAAACTTCTTTGTGTTCTGTGAAATCATCTCACAGATTTACAGCTTTACCCTCAAGAAGCCTTTCGCTAAGACACTTCGTGTGGAATTTCCAATGTGATATTTGGAAGCCCATAGAGGTCTATGGTGAAAAAGGCAATATCCGCAGATATAAACTGGAAAGAAGCTTTCTGGGAAACTGCTTTGTGATGTGTGACTTCCTCTCACAGTGTTACATCTGTATTATGTGGATCTCTTTGCTAGCCATATTTCTGTGGAATCTGAGAACAGATATTTCGGATCCCTTTGAAGACTATAGGGCCAAAGGAAATATCCTCCGATAACAAAGATAAAGAAACTTTCTGAGAAACTTCTTTGTGTTCTGTGAAATCATCTCACAGAGTTACAGATTTCCCCTCAAGACGCCTTTCGCCAAGAGAGTTCTTGTGGAATTTGCAAAGTGATATTTGGAAGCCCATAGAGGGCTATGGTGAAAAAGGAAATATCCTCCGTTGAAATCTGGAAAGAAGCTTTCTGAGAAACTGCTTAGTGTTCTGTGAATTCATGTCACAGAGTTACAGCTTTCCCCTCAAGAAGCCACTCGCTAAGCCTGTTCTTGTGGAATTCGCAAAGTGATATTTGTAAGCCCTTAGAGGGCTATGGTGAAAAAGGCAATATCTTGAGACGAAAACTGGAAAGAAGCTTTCTCAGAAACTGCTTTGTGATGTGTGACTTCCACTCACAGAGTTACATGTGTATTTTCAGGATCTCTTTGCTAGCCTTATGTCTGTGGAATTTGAGAACAGATATTTCGGATCCATTTGAAGACTATAGGGCCAAAGAAAATATCCTGCGATAACAAAGAGAAAGAAGCTTTCTGACAAACTGCTTAGTGTTCTGTGAAATCATCTCTGAGGGATACAGCTTTCCCCTCAAGATTCCGCTCTCTAAGACAGTTCTTGCGGAATTTGCAAAGTGATATTTGGAAACCCATAGGGGGCCATGGTGAAAAAGGCAATATCCTCAGATGAAATCTAGAAAGAAGCATTCTGAGACACTGCTTTGTGATATGTGACTTCCACTCACACAGTTACATCTGTATTTCGTGGGTCTCTTTGCTAGCCTTATTTCAATGGAATCTCAGAACAGATATTTCGGATCCCTTTGAAGACTATAGGGCCA